>NC_089594.1:54782691-55086907 GCF_019320115.1 Miscanthus floridulus
AGAAATAGGTGTGACCAAGGAACTGTAGCCGACCACCCATAACGTAGAGTGCAGAGCCCATAGCACATGTAGGGAGAGATCAGAGACTAGGCCTTCTCCATAGAGATCAGAGCAGAACGTGTGCTGCTCAGTGGTCCATGAAACATTTCAGAGATATGGAGAAACGTGGCAGGAGTATTTATGGCGATCACATGTTGGAGATATGGAGAAACATGGCGGAGACATTATGGCGATCACATGTTGGAGAAATAGTGAAACATGGCGGAGTAGTTATGGCGATCACATGTTGGAGATCTAGAGAAACATGGCAGAGCATTATGGTGATCACATGTTGGAGATATGGAGAAACATGGCAGAGCAGTTATGGTGATCTCGTATTGGAGTTCCTTGAGGAGTAGCTTAGAGCTCTGTGACCATAAATGGAGATGAAATCATAATGGAGAAAAAATGGAGACAAATTATGGCGACCAAAACTTTATTTATCATGCAGTGGAGAATACATATCTAGAGTGTTTCAAGGATAGAAACGTATAAGGTGCTCGATGAGCCATGAATTGGGGATATTCGTCCAAGTCACATAGCTGATAAGACCCTGGTCAGATAACCTCTTTGATGACATAAGGCCCTTCCTAGGGGGAGGAGAGCTTGTGCATCCCTTTGGTTTTTTGCTTTCTACGGAGAACGAGGTCGCCGAAAGTAAACGAACGATCTTTGATGTTGCGGTTGTAGTATCTCTACAAGCCTTCTAGATATTTGGCTGTGCGGACGTAGGTGGTCAGGCTTTCTTCCTCGGCCCTATCGACGTCCTCTGTCCGAACAGCTACGGCTTGTTCTTCATCATAATTTTCCACCCTAGGTGCTCAGAAGGCAACGTCCGCTGGTAGTACGGCTTCTGAGCTGTATACCAAGAAATATGGAGACACACTGGTGCTATGACTAGCTTGACTATGCAGTCCCCAGACTACACCTGGTAGCTCTTTGAGCCATCTGCCCAGATGTTTTTCTTCTTTCTAATATAGCCTCTTTTTGTGGGCATCAAGGATCATGTCGTTCACCGGTATGACCTAGCCGTTGGCTCTAGGATGGGCAACAGAGACGTATTTAATGGAGATGCATTGGTCTTCGTAGAAGTCCCAAAAATGATGACCAGTGAATGTGGTTCCGAGGTAGGTGATAATACTGTTCGGGAGACCGAATCTATGGATGATATCTTCGAAGAGCTCGACTGCTTTCTTTGTAGTAGACAAGACAAGCGGTTTATACTCGATCCACTTGGAGAACTTGTTGATGGCGACATACACATACTGAAAACCACCTGGCACTAACTTGAAAGGCTCGATCATGTCCAATCCCTAGCATGTGAAAGGCCTAGAAGCTGGGATGGTCCGCAGTTCTTGTGCCTAGCACATGTATTTGCTTGGCAAAAAACTAACATCGTTCACAATGTTGGACAAGGTCTTCTGCATCAGAGATTAGCCATGGGAGAGTAAAAACCAGCTCGGAAAGCTTTCTCGACCAGGTTTCTCGAGGCCGCGTGGTTGCCGCAGGAACTGGAGTGAATTTCGAGAAGTAGTTTCACTCCCTCTTCTTTGGTGATGCATTTCTACAGTATCCCTTCCTTGACACTTTTCCTCATCAAGTTGTCATCGACCAACACATAATGCTTGCTTTGATAGATTAGGCGTTCGGTTTTAGTCTTGTCGTTGGGTACTTCGGTGCTGGTGAGGTACTTGATGAACTGTTCCCTCCAATCGGTGGTCGACGAAGGCATCGTTAGTACCAGCTGCTCGATGGGGGGAATTTCCTGAACTTCCTTCTCTTCTTAATGGATGGCGCCAAAAGATCTTAAATGAAGACCTCAGGTAGAATTGCGGCATGAGAAGAGCCTATCTTGGATAGGTGGTTGGCAAGCTGATTTTGATCTCGTACCACGTGATGGTACTCGATACCATAGAATTTTCCTTCAAGCTTCCTGATTTTGGCCCAATATGCATCCATCTTTTCACTAGAACAGGACTAGTCTTTGTTGAGCTAGTTGATGACTAGCATGGAGTCCCCGTATACCATGAGGCGTTTGACACCATGCTCAATGGCTATAGGGTGTCCGTGGAGACACACTTCATATTTGACATCGTTGTTGGAGGCCAGAAAATGTATTCAAAGAACATATTGGAGCTTATCCTTGGTCGGCATGATGAACAGAATGCCCGCACCAGCACCGTTGATGTTGAGGGCGCCAGCAAAGTACATCACCTAGTGCTTGGGGCAAGTTGCGGTGATGGGCTCTTGGATCTCGGTCCACTCAGCAACGAAATTAGCGAGCGCCTGAGACTTGATGGTAGGCCTACTTCTGAATTTGATGGAGTAAGTGCTGAGCTCGATAGCCCACTTGATGATGTGGCCGTTGGCCTCTTTGTTGTGGAGAATGTCCCCTAGAGGGAACTTGATAACCACGACAATCTTGTAATACTCAAAGTAATGGTGGAGCTTGCGTGACGTGATCAGAATATGATATAGCAGTTCCTAAACATGAGGATAACAAGTTTTGAGCTCGTTAAGGACCTCGCTGATGAAGTAGACCAGACATTGCACCTTATAGGCATGCCCTCCCTCCTCATGTTCAATGATGATAGCTATGCTAATGACGCGAGAAGTGGCGGTGATGTAGATCAGTAGAGTTTTGTCTGGTCAAGGCAGTCAGTCAGTGATCAGAGGCTTTGTTAAAAACAACTTGAGCTACTCAAAAGTTGTATCTACCTCCTTAGACCAAGAAAAGTGCTCAGAGGCCTTGAGGAGTTTGAAGAAAGGTAGTCCCTTTTCGCCTGAGGTGCGATATAAAGCGGCTGAGAGCAGCCATGCAACCTGTAAGCTTCTATATATCCTTGATGCATGTTGGCCATTTCATGTTGGTGATGGCAGGAGACCTTATTAGGGTTGGGTTTGATGCCACATGCACTAATGATGTAGCCTAGGAGTATATCGGACGGAACTCCAAAGATGCACTTTGAAGGGTTCAGCTTCCATCGGTACCTTTTTAGGTTGGCAAACGTTTCTTTGAGGTCAGCGATGAGATTATCGGTGGCCTTGGACTTGATGACCACATCATCGATGTAAGCTTCGACATTATGGCTGATCTGTTGATCGAGGCACATCTGGATCGCCCTTTGGTAGGTCACCCCGGTGATCTTGAGTCCAAAGGACATGGTGGTATAGCAGTATGCACCGAAAGGCAGTGATGAACGATGTCTTGATCTGATCTTCTTCCGTTAGGGAGATCTGGTGATAGCTAGAGTAACAGTCAAGGAAGGAGAGTAGTTCGCAGCCAGTGGTGGAGTCTACAACCTCATCTATCTAAGGTAGACCGAAGGGGTCTTTCAGGAAGTGTTTGTTAAGATCAGTGTAATCAACGAACATTCTCTATTCTTTCTTCTTTTTTTGAACAAGAACAGTGTTTGCTAACCACTCAAGATGATACACTTCTTTTATGAATCTGGTAGCTAGGAGTTGTTTTATTTCTACCCTAATAGCCTCCTTCTTGTCTGGCACTGAATCATCGGAGTTTCTACTTGATCGGTTTGGCGATCGGCGAGACATTCAAGGAGTGATCGATCTTCTCCTGTGGTACCCTTAGCATGTCTGTAGGTTTCCAAGCAAACACATCAACGTTGGCACATAGGAAGGAGATGAGCGCGCTTTCCTATTTGGGGTTGAGGTGAGCCCCAATCTTCATGGTCTTGGAGGGGTCGTTGAGACCGAGGTCGACTTCCATGGTTTCTTTGGACTTGGCGGAGGTGCGATGAGGTTCCAGTGATGGGATCTCTAGATCAGTCGGCGAGCACCATTTTGGCGTTGGTGACCACACTGGCCATCTGGATGGAGAGGTCGGTGGCTTCGGCGAGGGCGTGACTCTCTATCTCATAGGCAGTAGGTGATGGAGAGGTTGGCCCATAGGGCTAGGACTCCTGTAGGCGAAGGCATCTTGAGCACCAGATAAGCTAGAGCTGTCCGACCAATTATGACATGATAGGCGGTGTTGAAGTCGGCGACATAGAAGTTGATCTGTTCGACATGGTAGTTGCTTGCTGTGTCAAACTGTACTAGTAGGGTGATCTTTCCAAGCAGCTTGGATGCCCTACCAGGTACCACACCCTAGAAGGAGGAGTTAGAGGGTGTGAGATCTGTTATCCCAAGGCCCAGCTCCTTTAGGGCTCCGGCAAAGAGGAGGTTCAGAGCGCTCCCACCGTCGATGAGCACTTTTCTAAAAAGCACTTTCTGGATGGTTGCATCAAGGATGAGTGGGAAACACCCTATACAAAGCCCGGCTAGATCTTAATGGTCAGATCGATCTCATGGATCATCAACACTGACAGAGTTGGAGAGCTCATCAAGCCAGTGCAGATCGTTTCTGCGCAGATCACCCCAACACCTATGACTGTAGATCCGATCTTGGAACCACCTCCGAGGTTGCCTTCATTGATAATTCACTGCACGGTCCCTCGCCGACCAGACGTTCTGTCTATAGCTAAGTCATGCTTTAATATTTATCTAAATATTCTCCGATCTTTGTATATCGCCATAATATTTCTTTGAGCTGTTTTCTCTATGTTTGTTCTCCAAACGATTTTCTTTAATGTATACCTTCTTCAAGATGACATATAGCTAAGTCTTAGGCGAACCCCCGAATAGTCAAGTTGATGCTCGAACGCCTCTAGAGATGGCCCTGTCTCTCGCTCCTCCCTACATGTGCACGGGCATCTGTCCCCTGTGTTATGGGTGATCGACAGTGGCTCCTTAACGTGCACGTGCAATCTTGGCCATCTGATTTTGATCCAATGACTAAAAATAGAAGATACCCCTTTGCTTTGAGTTTTGCAAAAAACCCCTTATAATTACGATTTCAAAAATACGATTTCAGCTATTTACAGTTTTGCCACTAGGTTTGTTTAGGCCATAACTTTTTGTTTTAACTCCGATTTAATCCGTTCAAGTTGCATTAGGTTTGTAATTAAGTAACCTACATGTTCATACTATTGTTAATCATGTTTTCAACTTTTTAAATTTGAGGTTAGATTTAATCTATTATTGTACTAAAGGAAAACTTGTTTAATCCATAACTTCTTCGTTTTAGTTCTGATTTTTGTGATCTTCGCATTTGTGTGTTCGTAGCGAGACATAGATTTGTTTTCCAAACTTTTCATCTTGATTTTATGCATGTTGGTTTACTGATCTAATCTATAGCTTTTGTTTGCTACGCATGATTGCTTCTGGATGCTTGGTGCGGTGATTGTTGAGTATAGACGGTGAGCAATTCGTGGGAGACCAAGAGTATTACTTTGATGTGCCAAATCAACAGGAGTACTTTGCTCAAGGTAAGTATAGCATGAGATCATCCTTGTTTCCTAATCACTTTAATAGATTAAATTCATATTGCATGTGTCGCCTTGATAGGGATTCCCTAGAATTGAACTTATACCTTGTCACCTATGGGATATGCATTGGGTAGCTTTGCTAGTGCTCAATTAAACCATGATCTTATAACTTGACTAATGGTATATGCAATAAACATTAAAATATGAATTTTTAGCAACTTGGAAACTAGGGGCTGGAGTATTTAGCTACTTTCTAAATGCTTCAGATTCCTCTCCCTAAGGACATATCTATAAGTGATCATCCGAGACTTATAGTACATCTGTGAGGGCTACATGGCTCTGGCTTTAGCTTAGTATGAGGACATTTTCTAGCTTGTTAGTGGTTACCTTCATTGGTGTAAGAATGGCTTGATGAATCGGGTATAGGATAACTTCTACTCTTATGTGTATAGCCGCGATGGAATTATGCCATTTGACAAGGGGGTTGCCTATATCTGTTTGCCGAGTGAATCTAATGTCCCTAACTTGTTAGATAAACCTTTGAAAGGCTTCATAGTGACCCCTGCCTACTCACCTTGAAGTAGTTTTGGGAGTTGCAAACCTGAGCATATGGGTATCATGACTCACAGTGAAAGTGTACAACCTCTACAGAGTGTAAAACAAGTATATTACCCATGCTCATAGTCACAAGAAGCCTTGGAACCCTTATGGAATAGATGAACACTAAGAGTTATCTATTTATGCTATTCATTATTCATGTTTACATTGACCATGTGTTTTGCATTGAGAATTGAAACAACTTGTTGCTACTCTTAAGCTAAAATTGTGACAACTAAAAGCTGAATGCTGTTAAACCTATGTCAAGCCTTTTGAGCCTCATGAACCCCATGTTACACTTGTTGAGTACGACATGTACTTACGCTTGTTTATTTTCATTATTTGTATAAAAATCCTGGATGGGTAACAGATGGCTATGGTAATGACGATTTCCCTGAGGATTACTAGACTTGTGGTCAACCAGTTGACGTCTCCTATGATATGGAGCTTCCACAAGAGATCTTTTCTTTATATCATCGCTACATTTATGTGAAGACTCTGTCTTATTTGTGATGTAATAAACACTTGTGATGATACTATTCATAATTTATTAGGCTTATGTGTGTGACAGATCTCTGGGCGCACATAAGATTTTGCATCCCATTTTATCCTTAAAATTGGGTATGATAGGTTGGGCCATGGGAAAGGGAGGCCAGGTTGGGCTAGATGAAAAGGGGAAAAGAAAATAGATTTTTCCTTTTTGGCTTAAAGAATTTGGGGACGAATTCAAAGGTATTGAAAGGAATTTTGCTAAGTTGATTAGAGAGGAAAAAGGAAAAGGAACTTTTCCTTTTATATGAATTAGGTCTTAGGGAACTTGAAAGGGAATTCAAATGGAAATTCAAGGGAACAAGGGGGCACAGCCCATGTGGTCTACCATGGGTATCTAGGGTTGTACCTCCCATAGCTAGTCCCCGAGCACCTTGTACCCAATGTGCAATGCCATCTTGAGCTTGTCCGAGCAGGTGCGAACAAAGCCAAGAAGTCAAACTCATGGTCCGACTACCATGATGAGTTGTCAAGTAGTTGTGAGTAGACGCCGAGCAGCATGAACCATCCCCGAGCAGCGTGAGCCATCGCCGAGCAGCATGAGCCATCGTCGAGCAGTGTAACCCAAGTACGGCATGCCATAACGGTGTAAGGAGCTCAAGTTTAGAATCGAAAATTTCTTCATAGTGGACCATGTGTGGCCACTTAGACTCTAGCCACGAGAAAGGGAGATAGTTGTCTTCAGCTTCAAGAGGCACGAAGTCTTCCAGATCAAAGAAAACACACTCATATCAAGGTGAAGTGTGCCCACTTAGTCCTCAAGCCAGTTGGAAGATGAAGAATGAATCTTGTAGTATGATCAAAGAAAAAGAAGTTTGAAAGCTTGACAACATCGTCTGACATGCATGTATCAAGACCCTAGATGTGCTGCCTAAGATCAGCACCCTAATCCGAACAACATGGAGCAGATTGATAGCACATCGATGAGGTGTAGCAAGATCCAACCATCGAGGGAGTCCCTGGCATAGCTGGCGACATTCGAGCACTACGGAGTCCCCAACATAGCTGGCGATGTCTAAGCACTGAAGTAGTCCCTAGCATAGTTGGCAATGTTCAAGCATCGAGGAGTCCCTAGCGTAGCTAGCAATGTCCGAGAACCGAGGAGTCCCCAATGTAGCTAGCAATGAACAAGCACCGAGGAGTCCCCGATGTAGCTGGCTATGTTCGAGCACTAAGGAGTCCCCGATGTAGCTGGTGATGTCCAAGCATTGAGGAGTCCTCGGAGTAGCTGGTGATGTCTGAGCATCGAGGAGTCTCTGGCATAGCTAGTGATGCCCGAGCACCGAGGAGCTCCTGACGTAGCTAGCAATGAAGCATGAGCGACAAACAGTCTGGTCAACTAGTCGGCGACGAAGTGAGCATTGAGTAGAAGCGACCGACAAATAGTCCAATCAACTGCTCGGCAACGAAGTCCATGAACCTAGCGGTTCGACCAGTTAATCGGTGGAGAAGTCTGAGCACCAGGTGGTCCAATCACCTGGACGATGATCCTACAGTAAAATATGTAGAACAGGTAGTACTTGATGTAAAAATATATGATCTCCTGAGAAAAATCAGTAATGGTGATGAAACAGCATATGCAGCTCAGTGATCAGTTGGTGTGAACACTTAGTGTTATTCAAAAGATGTATTTATATTTAATATAAACCACCCGACCAGTTAGTGTGTAGCTGAGTCTCCAGCCCTAGCTAGCCCATTAACCATAATGCAGAGCGCAGAGCCCATGTGCGTGTAGGAAGAACAAAGCATTGCTAAGGAGCCACTATTGGCCACCCATAACACAGAGGGTAGACGCTCGTGCATGTTTAGGGAGGAGCTAGAGATAGGGCCGTCTCTAGGGACATCCGAGCATCAACATGACTGTTCAGGGGGTTTGGAAAATCGTTTGGAGAGCAAACATGGAGAAAGCAGCTTGGAGAAATATTACGACTGATATACAAGGATCAGAAAATATTTAGAAGAACATTAAAGCATGACTTAGCTTGATTCATCATGGACAGTTGGAGGAGTCAGTGAGTCATAGTATCCGAGGAGATGGATGTTGATGAAGTAAACTAGTTGGGACTCATCCCTGACTGGGTCTCGATCTAATCGAATTCATTCCCGAGTAGTTCTACGTTGAACTGAGTAGCTTGCATAGGAAATCATCCAATTAGGTTGCTTGTTACTTGCTTGTGTGGTCATGTAGATGCAAGTACCTTAAGCCTGCAAGTGATGCATGTACATGCAAGTTGATCTCAGCCATATCCTGGTTTGGCTTGCATGATGTCATCTTCATGGTACTATAGATTGATTTTGTTCATAACGGATCATGATTGACTTGCATGACTGACATACGACATAGGTAGATGTAGGCATAATGATTTGACCTTGCTTGTTTGTCGTGAAAAGTTGCACATGTACGTGAAGCCATAATATCCTGAATATATTGGCTAGTTATCGTGAGACGGCAGATTGCTGCCGCCGCAGTTGATCTTGATATTCCATCTGGCACACCATGGATCAACGTGCATGAGCCCCTACCTGGTGCACCAACTATCAACAAAAGATGCTCGGTAGTCCTCCGAGGGGTATCCCACGAAGGTAGATTGATTGGTGGAGGTGCGCGTGATAGGAACCGGATGGTGACACAAGGTGCAAAGACAACGATTTAGACAGGTTCGGGACGTCTGATCGATGTAATACCCTATGTCATGTGTCTTTATTGTATTATATTGAATGTGGGATGTATGCCCATGTCCACTAGGGGACCCCTGCCTCTCCTTATATACTCTAGAGGGGTAGGGTTACAAGGAAAGTATCCTATTTGGTACTATACAATATCTTGTGGTGCACGTCAACTAGTGCCATGCACGCCTTGATCTTGTGGGCTAGGCCACCTTCGATGGTGCAGCCCATATCTTGTCTTGTGGATACTAGGGGTCATATCCCCCATAGCTAGTCCTCGAGCGCCTTGAGCTTGTCCGAGCAGGTGCGAACAAAGCCGAGCAGTCAGACTCATGGTTCGACCACTGTGATGAGTTGTCAAGCAGTTGTGAACCGTCACCGAGCAGTGTGAACCATCGCCGAGCAGTGTATCCCAAGTAAGGCTTGCCATAAGGATGTAAGAAGCTCATGTTCAAAATCTAAAAATTCTAAAAATTCTTGCACTTAGGAGAAGTGTAGCCACTTAGACTCCATCAATAAGGAGGGTAAATCAAGAAATAAGCACTACATTCACCTACAAGGTGAAGTGAAGCCACTTAGTCCCCAAACCTGCTGGAAGATGAAGAATGAATCTTGTAGTAGGGTCAAAGAAAAGAAGTCTAAAAGCTTGCCGATGTCATCTGACATGCGCGTATCAAAACCCCAGACTTGCTGCCCAAGATTAGCACCCTAATCCAAACATCATGGAGCAGCTTGGTAGCACACCGATGAGACATAGCAAGATCCAACCACCAAGGGAGTCCTTAGGATAGCTGGTGATGCTTGCACGAAGAATCCGAGCACTAAGGAGTCTCAGGCGTAGCTGGCGATGTCTGAGCACCGAGGAGTCCTCGACGTAGCTGGCGATGTTTGAGCACCGAGTAGTCCACGGTGTCGTTAGCGATGTCCAAGCACCGAGAAGTCCCTGGCATCACTGGCAATGTTTGAGCACCAAGGTGTCCTAGGCGTGACTGGCGATGTCCGAGCACCGAGGAGTTCCCAGCGTGGCTGGCGATGTTCGAGCACCGAGCAGTCCCCAGCATCACTGGCAATGTCGAGCACCAAGTAGTCCCCGATGTAGCTAGCAATGTCTGAGCACCGAGGAGTCCCCGCGCGTAGCTAGCAATGAAGCACGAGCGACGAATAGACTAGTCGGCGGTGAAGTGAGCATTGAGTAGAAGCGACCAGCGAACAATATGATCAACTGGTCGGCGACAAAGTCCATGAATCTAGCGGTCCGACCAGTTGATCGGTTGGGATGCGTGTAATCGAGAACAAGAAGGCAACAGAGACACACAAGTTAGATAGGTTCAGGCCGTCAGTATGATGTAATACCCTACTCCTATGGTCTGTTGGATGGTATTGGCTATCTATGATATTGCGTGTGTTTGGAGGGGTCCCTGCCCTGCCTTATATAGTCCGGGGGCAGGGTTACAAGTGGGTTAGATCTAGGAGATAACTAGAAAGTAATAACAGATTATAGGAATAATGGGATCATACGTATCCTAACAGATCTCATAGTATCTTCAGGATATCTTCCCAGTGTCGTGCCCCGCAAGGCTTCGTCTGGTGGGCTAGACCGCCCCTAGGGGCGCAGCCCATGTGGTCTTCCATGGGTATTTGGGGCCGTACCCCCCACAATGTCTCTTCTTCTAAACCACATATATAGAGAGAGATCATTATCTTTTTAGAACATGGAGTATTTGCCTAACAAATATTTTTTTTGTCTACTCCCAGTGTAAGAGTAGAGTTTTTGGTGGATGAAAGCATGTTTTTGCACATTCCCAGAGTAGGTGCAGCATGTGTTTGTGGAGTGTACATGATCTTGATCTTGAGAGCATGATAAATCTCTCGACAAGGGTCAACAAGACTTGACCAAACTCAACACAATAACAAGCAGCTTATGTAGAAGGCTTGAATTTTGCATGATATCATATTTGGCTTTGGTACGAATTGCTCACCAGTTGAGGAGTATGTGATACTATGGTTTTATATTTTTATCAAAACAAATTCTCCAAGTATTTTGAATAGTAATGGTAAGATTTCTAAGTCAAAACTATATCACACCTCACAACAACTTAGTCAACATGATTGTCCTATTAGAATATTTTCCCACAAGCATAAGTGTATGTATATGGAACAAACCTTTATGCAATCTTCTATCTTAAACATGTTATGACCATGTCACTTTTCAAAATTTTAAACAAAGTGTGGTATATAAAATAGGGGCATTGTTCATCATTAGGAGCTAGCAGGGATAAATTGAGTTTAGTTTTAGTGATTAGAATTATGTTTGTTTTAAACTCAAGATTATAGGGAGTAGAGGGTTGTGTTGCACAAACCATCGTTGAAGAAGGAGCTAAGTTAGAGGTGGTTTGACTAAACCAAAGGTTCAGCCAACCTTCTCTAGAGCCCTTTGTTCATCCTTCTGCATGTCAAATCATTCGATATTGTGCAATGTGTTGGTGGGAGATCTCAAATGTGTGTTAGTTATGCCTCAAAAATAAACATAGCCTTGTTTTATCTCCATAGTAGATTACTTCTATTGTTTATGAAAGTAATACTCAAAGTTCATGAACCAAATTTCAACACCATGTCAAATTCTGATTAAAGAAGGCTATTTTAACCTAAGCACCATGCTTAATTTAAAAAGCTGATGGATGTACTCATGAATACGCCCAAACCAGAGCATAAACAACATAAACAAAGGAAGCATGAATTTGTATGAGCAAGTTAATTCTTATGGAGACAGATATGAGTAAGGGAGTCGGTGAATATTTTGTTTTTATAATACTCATTTTTTTACAGCAAGGTAGAGCTAACATCATCTTCTCTTTTTTAAAAAAGATGATCTTTGGTGTGTATAAAACCCTAGACTCTTACCATCTTTCCCCACACTTGGACTTTTGTGTAAAAGTTAAATGTGCAATGTTTGGGGGTCTCCTTTTGAGTGTGTTCTTATTCCTAAAGAACATCAAGGCATACAATTGATGTTGCTCCCATGTTCTCAAGCATCGTATGTCCCTATTCTTCTTGATCTAAACCTGAAAGGGTTGACACCTAGGAATACCCGAAGGTGCATACTAACTTGATAACATGTTCTTGCTTTTGTTAAAAACAAAAGTGTTTTTTTCTAAAAATTATTATGTATATATTTGTTTTTCTATGATAATCCGGGGTATCTCCCGCCAGTGCTTAATTTATGGTCTTAAGCTTGACTGTGGGAACTACATCTTGCAGCTAACAAAGGTGGTTTAGTTCCCCGCTTCACCACCTGGCATTTAGCATTATCGTTCAAGCTGCATGGTTAATACTATAATGCCACTACGAGATTTGCAAAACTTATGATAGATGAAAGCATCCACAACCATCCTTCTAAAAAGTTTGAAAACGAGGACTAAGAGATGGTTGTGGTCCTCGTATAAGCATGTGGCACTAAGTGGTTTAATTGAGCACTAGCAAAGCTACCCAATGCATATCTCATAGGTGACAAGGTATAAGTTCAATTCTAGTGAATCCCTATCAAGGCGACACATGCAACATGAATTTAATCTATTAAAGTGAATAGGAAACAAGGATGGTCCTATGCTATACTTGCCTTTAGCAAAGTACTCCGGCACATCAAAGTAATACTCTTGGTCTCCCATGAATTGCTCACCGTCTATACTCGACCATCACCGCAACAAGCATCTAGATGCAATCATGCGTAGCAAACAAAAGCTATAGATTAGAAGAGTAAACCAACAGCATAAAATCCAAATGAAAAGGTTGGAAAACGAATCTACGTCTCGCTACGAACACACAGATGCGAAGATCACAAAAATTAGAACTAAAATGAAGAAGTTATGGATTAAACAAGTTTTCCTTTAGTAAAATAATAGATTAAATCTAACCTCAAATTTTAAAAGTTGAAAACATGCTTAACAGTAGTATGAACATGTAGGATATTTATTTACGAACCTAACGCAACTTGAACGGATTAAATCGGAGTTAAAACAAAAAAGTTATGGCCTAAACAAACCTAGTGGCAAAACTATAAATAGCTAAAAACGTATTTTAGATCTAATCGAAACAAAGTACGATTTCAAAAGAAGAAAACAAAATCTAAAAAGATGCTTTGGACTCCGGGTTAAGACTCAGTTAATTATAAGGGGTTTTTTTTTGCAAAACTCACAGCGAAGGGGTATCTTCTATTTTTGGTCGTTGGATCAAAATCAGATGGCTAGGATTGCACAAGAGAAAGAAGTGGCCGGAACAGGGCTGGCGGCGACCGTGCCATGGCCGTCACGGCGGAGCTCAACAAACCTAGCCTACTGTCCAACGTTTGATGAACCAGAGACATGGGGGAAAGAGGGGACGGTGGCGGCCTCACCTTGGGCTACCTTGACGGCGGAGAAAGAATAGGACAGGCGCGGGGCTCAATGAGACGACGATGGCTTTCAAAGCTCGCGGCGGTACTAGGGTTGGCTACTTTGGGCTCGAGTAGGGGCGGCGCTTACTCTGGGGTTTGGTTAGGGAGGCAATAGAGGCTTGGGCGGTATTTCTAAGGGGTGACGATGTCTTGGGAGGCACGGCAACGGACCCATAGCGGTGATGGATTCATGGCGACAGCGGTGGTGGTGTTTGCCTTGGACATGAGCGAGGAAGAAGGAGTGCTTGATGGGTGGGCTAGCGCTGTCAGCGACATAGAGAGGGAGGAAGGGCACGGACGATGCAGACCTAGGCCAACGCTGCTGTTGGGCCGACGCGGGGAAACTAGACCATGCAGGAGGAGTGGGGCGCGGGAGGGAAGCCGAGCTAGAAGCGGGCCGAGGGAGATGGGCCAGCACGGAGGAAAAGAGAGGCAGGCCGACCTGGGCTACAAACAGGGAAGGGGAGGAAAGAAACTCATTTTCCTTTTTCCAATTTTTCCATAGAAATTTCAAATGGATTTTGAATTTGAATCAAACCAAGCATCACAAAAACCCCAATGCAGCAGCATGAGTGCACAATCATGTATGTTGACCTATATTTGATTTTAATTTCGGCAAAATTATTATTTTCCTAAATTCAAATGCCCACAAAAATGCATAATACATCAATTTCTCTTATTTCAAAATCATTGCAAATTTTAGGGTGTTATAATTCTACCCCCCTTAAAATGAATCTCGTCCTCTAGATTTGAACGATGCTTACTCAAAAAGCTGCGAGTATGTTTTCCTCAAATCCTCTTCTCTTTCCCAAGTAGCCTCATCTTCTGTATACCGATTCCACTGAACCTTACACATGTTTATAACTCGGCTCCTTGTAACTCTTTCTACCGTCTCCAAAATCTTTATCGAAAACTCCTCATAAGTGAGATCTTCCTTAACTATAAGCTCTTCTAACGGTATCTGCTCCTCTAGTACACGCAAACACTTCTTTAACTAGGACACATGGAACACATCATGTACACCTAACAAACTCTCAGGCAATTCCAACTAATAAGATACTTCTCCATGTCTCTCTAAAATCTTTAAAGGCCTGATATACCTTGGTGCTAATTTTCCTTTCATGTTAAACCTTCTCACACATATCATAGGTGACACCTTCAAGTAAACATAATCCCCTACTTCAAATACCAATTCTCTTCTCCTAGTGTTGGCATAACTCTTCTGTCGAAACTGAGCCACTCTCAAATTATCTCTGATCTTCCTCACTTGCTCTTCTACGTCTCTTAAAACATTTGGTCTGAACACTTGAGTTTCTCCAATTTGATTCCAAAACAACGGGGTTCTACACTTTCGTCCATACAAAGCTTTGAAAGGTGCCATATTGAGACTCTTCTGATAACTGTTGTTATATGAGAACTCTGCATAAGGCAATCTCTTGTCCCAACTTGTACCGTACTACAATGCATGTGCTATCAACATGTCCTCTAATATATAATTAATCCTCTTAGTTTGCCCATCTGTCTGAGGATGATATGCTATACTAGAATTCAACTTTGTTCCCAATGAACTATGTACTTGCTGCCTAAAATGAGATGTAAATTGAGTACCTCGATCAGACACAATTTTCTTGGGAACTCCATGTAGACACACTATCCTCTCCTTATATAATTAGGCTAACCTTGGTCCATTATAAGTAGTCTTAACCAGTATAAAGTGAGCTACTTTAGTTAACCGATCCACTATAACCCATATTGAATCGTAACCTCTTTGAGTACGTGGTAACCCCACAATGAAATCCATACCAACTTCTTCCCACTTTCACTCAGGTATCTTCATTGGTTGTAATAACCCTGTAGGTCTTTGATGTTCAGCTTGGACTCTCTGACATGTATCACATAGAGCAACATATTCAACAAACATCTATCTTTAGTTCGTATCACCAATACTTCTCTTTCAAATCCAAACACATCTTGGTACTTCTAGGATGAATATAGTAAGCAGACTCATGTGCCTCACAAAGAATTGCCTCTCATATAGCCTTATCCTTAGGCACACATAGTCTTTTCCAAAACCAAAGAGTTCCATTGTCATCCATATGGAATCTTGGTGCCTTACCAATTACTATGTTTTCTGGTATCTCTTTCAACTTCGCATCCTGTAACTGGCCCTTACGTATTTCTTGCTCCAATTTAGGCTCCAACACGAACTCCACAGCATTGATGACAAAGCCCAAATTTAGTCGCTCAAACTCAGCACACAACTCACTTGACATAGGTGCCACTTGCACTTCATTGGCATAACTCTTCCTGCTAAGAGCATCGGCAACAACATTCGCCTTTCTAGGATGATAGTGTACCTCTAGATCATAATCTTTGATCAACTCTAACCATCGATGTTATCTCATATTCAGCTCCGTCTGAGTGAAAATGTACTTCAAACTCTTGTGATCAGTATAGATGTCACTCTTGTGTCCAATGATATAGTGCCTCCAAATCTTTAGAGCATGAACCACTGCTGCTAACTCCAAGTCATGAGTAGGATAGTTCAGCTCATGCTTTCTCAACTGTCGAGATGCATAACCCACTACTCTGCCTTCTTGCATAAGAACACATCCGAGACCTTGACGAGATGCACCACAATAGATCGAAAAGCTCTTGTTCAAATCTGGTAAAACCAATACTGGAGTTGTAGTCAACCTCTTCTTCAACTCTTCAAAGTTAGCCTGGCACTTCTTGGACCACATAAACTTGGCATTTTTCTCCAACAAAGTTGTCATAGGCTTGGCAAGTTTAGAGAAACCTTCTATGAACCTTCTATAGTATGCAGCCAATCCCAAGAAACTATGAATCTCTCCCACATCTGTTGGTGGTTTCTAATTCAATACATCTTTCACCTTGCTTGGATCTACTACTATTCCACCATTAGAGACAACATGGTCTAGGAAAGAATCTTCCTTCAACCAGAATTCACACTTGCTTCGCTTAGCATACAACTTGTGTTCTCTAAGCTTCTATAAGACCAACCTTAGATGTTCAGCGTGCTCTTCTTCTGTTTTGGAGAATACCAATATATCATCGATGAATACCACCACAAACTTATCTAAAAACTCCATGAACACCTTATTCATCAAGTACATAAAGTAGGCAGGTGCATTGGTCAAACCAAAGGACATAATGGTGTACTTATACAAACCATACCTCATCGTAAAAGCTATCTTGGGTATGTCAGTTGCATGAATCTTCAACTGATGATAGCCAGAATGAAGATCAATCTTAGAGAAAACACAAGCACCTCTCAACTAATCAAACAAGTCATCAATTTTAGGCAACGGATACATGTTCTTGATAGTAACCTCATTGAGTGGCCAATAATCAATAGACATCCTCTGAGTACCATCCTTCTTGTCAACAAATATAACCAATGCTCCCCAAGGTGACAAACTAGGATGAATGAAATAACTCCTTTATTTGTTTCTTAAGTTCTTCTAGTTCGTTAACCTCCATTCTATATGGATGCTTAGCTATAGGTGCGGTTCTAGGTAATAATTCAATAATAAACTCAATGTCACGGTCAGGTGGCATACCTGGCAAATCATTGGGGAACACATCTGGAAACTCATCCACCACTGGGTCTTCATTATTAACGTGATCATCAAGCTGGTTCACTATGGCTATCAGCTGCTTCTACACTACAACACTAATACTAATTCTTTCCCCATTTGGTGTGGTCACAACAACTATCTTCTCTTGACACTAAATCACTGCTTGTTGTTGCATCATCCAGTCCATACCCAGAATCACATTAATACCATATGTTCTCAACACAATGGGGCTCACTTTAAACTCTACCCCCCTTAAGATTAGACTAGTTGGAAGACAACGATATGAAGCTTGCATACTACCTCCTCTAGAGTTTACTAATAGAGGATTTTGCATGGCGCATAATGGTATGCTATGGTTTCTAACAAATGCTTGTGATATGAATGAATGCGAAGTCCCAGAATAAAAAAGAACAGTGGTAGGAATGGAATTGACATTGAACATACCAGGCATGACTTCTGGTTCCACAAGCGCCATCTCGGTAGACACATGGTTCACCTTCATATGTTGGGTGCTGGCTTCTATGGTGTTCCCTTCTGATTACTATGCTGACCCTGGGGGTTTGCTGATTCTGCTTCCTAGAACAATGGTTAGCATAATGCCCAACTTCTCCACAACGATAGCATACATTAGGGGTACTAGGTGCACTTGTCTTCATGGGAGTGTTGTTGGGTGTTCCCTATCATGGTGTCTGCTGACCACTCTACTGCTGGGGACGTTGATTGCCATTCTGCTGTTGGTTCGGGTTGCATTGAGGGTATTAACCATGATTCCATTGATTAGGTTATCCCTAGAATCTCTGGTAGAAGCCTTGCTGAAGATTGGTGTGTGGACGAGTATTACTTCTAGAGGCCTGTCCCTAAAGCCTCCTCTTCTTGGCCTCCATCTCCTTGTGCTTATTATAAATAATAATGGCATGATTCACCAGTGTATGAAAGTTGGGGTATGTATTGGACATAAGCTAGAGCTATAGACCATCATACATGATGAGTACAGGCCCGATCTTCCGAGAGGTAGCCGGTAAGTTCGATTTGTGGAGATCTCGACGTTGGCGATCTGGCTTCAAATTAGACACGATTCGAACCCTGCAACCGTTACACCACTGCTCCGTTGGTTATCAACCAAGCACAACTTGATTGACCTCACCAAGAAGGCTTTTCCTGCAAGCGAATCGAAGAGCACAAGCAAGAAGGTAAAACATACAATCTGAAATTGCAAATATGAATGATGCGAATATCAATAGAGGGTTCAAGAACTTGGTTCCAAAGGACTAATCGACACAGTGGAGGAGATCAAGAACGGGGGCCCTGGATCACTGTAAAAGGATTTGTCACCATAGTTACAATGAACGATTCAGTTTCTCGATGGAAAACTAAACTCTAAACAAAACCCAATTGTGTAGCAGTGGTGGTGGCTGTGTTTATAGTCTAAGACTCGACCTAGGGTTGGGGACGGCCAGGGGTTGGGCGCCCACAACTTGGGCTTAAGGCCCGACACGATACATGGCCAAGTTGGCCCAAATAGGTGATGCAGCACCTTGCCGTGGTCACACAGAATGATCCACGGACCTTCTGGAGCTGGGACTAGATCCAAAACGACGGCGGCGTCGTCCCCTTTCCAACGCATCCAAGAACGGCCCGTTTCGATGTCGTATGAGGAAGTTATGACCAAAACAGTGACGACGTGTCTGCTGAATCCGAGGGCGACGTGGCAGCTGAGTTGGGAACGAATTGGAACTTGGGGAAGACCATGGCGTCGGTGTGTCCAGCGTGGCGATGTCCTCATCATCCTCCCCTTCTCGAATTGGAGTCATCCTCAACTCCATCTTGGCGATGTCCTCATCAATACAGACCCTTGAGAAAGCAGCGTTGCTTATCGGCATCATCAGCCACTTCATTTGGAGCGTAACATGACAACTGAGCAAACTTGTCACGATACTCAGCCACGGACATGGATCCCTACTTCAGAGCTCTGAATTCCTCATACTTTAGCTCTATTAATCCTTCAGGTATGTGATAGGATCTGAAATTCTTTGTAAACTCCTACTAGGTGATAGGTGGAGCATTAGCGGGACATCCATACTCAAATGACTCCCACCAGTCTTGAGCTTCTCCCTGGAGCTATCCTGAAGCGTACAACACCTTCTACTGATCATCGCACTGCGCTATGTTGAGTTGCTTTTCTACTGCAAGAAGTCAATCATCTGCTTCTAGTGGATCAGTGGCATGAGAGAACACTAGGGGACGGCCCTTCAAGAATTCACCATGCTTATCACGCGGTGCTCCACCAACTAGATGGTTCTGCTGATTCTGCACCAACGCTTGCATAAGCTGTGTCTGCACTGCCAGTAGTTGCTCAATAGTAGGTGGCGGTGGTGGTGGTGGATGTGGGGGAACACCTCCACGACCTCAGCCTCTTCCTCTTCCAAACATCTACCATCCAACACAAATATTCAAATTTTAGAGATTTCCAAGTTAGAATACATTCTGAAAATTTTCTGGACAAGATCCAACATCAGCAGTTTGGTAAAACAGTCATATCTTGAGTTTCAGATATCCAAAAGAGCCATACTTTATATGGTTTGAAAGCTTAAGAAATTATATACATCTTTTATTCAGACCAGATTCCCAGATTCTATCATTAGGTTACTAAAAAATAGGATACAACCGAAACTATTTTAGATTCCAGACTATGCAGAAACTTTATCTTGAAACAGCGATATCTCACAAACCAGATCAGATATAGGCATGATTACTGAGGCATTGCAAAGACACTTAAGTCTAGTTATTCCCATAACAATTTCATAATTTTTGGTCAAGTAGATTCTAATTGGCATTGAGATAAAGGCAAACTACTCTAGAAAATATATCCAAGAGAACAAGATGTACCAAACCCAACTATTTATTTATTGACTCAAACTTTAATATTCTTAACTATGGAACTTGCGTACATGCTCACAAAGTTCTAGCATGCATTACAAAAATCCAACTAACACATAAACATAATAACAAATCAACTAGGCACACCAACACCAATGTTCACATCTCACTAATAGACTCGACTAGACTCAACTTGACTCTTTCTACTATCATTTTGTTACATAAAAGGGACTCCAATATCAATGGGCAAGGTTTATGGGGAAGCTCCTCGGACATCTTTGGCAGGTTGAGGCACACTGTTTGCTCAACTATCACCTGTTGGTGTCTCTTAATGGTTTTTCTGCTGTGCCTTCAACTGATCCTCTAGTCGGCAAATCTTTGCTACGAACTCATAGCCAAATTGTACCATCACTTGGGTAGTTGGATCCATGCCCTATGGGTCCATCATTGCCCATTCCAATTCATGATGCTGGCAAGGGAGGAATCGATATTGGTCATCCTTCATATCCTTGAATCGACGACCATGGAGACCCATGCATGGTACAACAATTGCATCTTCTATGCTATCCACCATGGTACAACAATTGTGAAATGGAGGATTCACACCCTGACATATACTAGACCTTTATCGTCCATCCTAGGGGAGGGGTTGGCTCATCCTCTTCAACTATGTCTTCCTCATCATCAACATCAGATAGTAAGACAACCTTGACTTCTTTGGGTTCCTCCTGGACTAGCTCAGGCGTAGGTACAGGTGTTGGCAAATCAAATTCTTATTCCTAGGGTTCCTCCTCCTTAGGCACCATGGACAAACCATAAGGTAGGTTGTAACCTTTGGTGCTAATGCAGGTAGTCATACTAGCATGAGGCGTCTATAGAACTAGATTTAGTTAGGTTAGAAGCAATAATTTTCATAATAGAGTAAGGCAAAAGGAGCATAAAACTTTAGCAAATAACAAGGGTGAGATGGAAAGCATGAAATGAGTGAAGCAAAAGAAGCTAAAATGACCATTGCTAACTAGGCCTGTGTCCTATAGTCAACACAACTCTGATACCAATCCATCACACCGAATTTTAAGGATAAAATGGCATGCAAAATCTTATATGCGCCTAGAGATCAGTCACACACATAAGCCGACAAATTATGAATAGTATCATCACAAGTGTTTATTACATCATGAATAAGACAGAGTCTTCACATAAATGTAGCGATGATATAAAGAAAAGATCTCTTGCAGAAGCTCCATATCATAGGGACGTCAACTAGTTGACCACACGTCTAGTAATCCTCAGGGAAATTGTCATTACCATAGCCATCTGTTACCCATCCGGGATTTTTATCCAAAGAATGAAAATAAACAAGGGTAAGTACATGTCATACTCAACAAGTGTAACATGGGGCTTATGAGGCTCAAAAGGCATGACATAGGTTTAACAACATTCAGCTTTTAGTTGTCACAATTTTAGCTTAAGAGTAGCAACAAGTTGTTTCAATTACCAATGCAAAACACATGATCAATGTAAACATGAATAATGAATAGCATAAACAGATAACTCTTAGTGTTCATCTATTCCATAAGGGTTCCAATGCTGCTCGTGACCGTGAGCACGGACTGATATACCAGTTTTACACTCTGTAGAGGTTGTACACTTTCACTGTGAGCTGTGATACCCATATGCCCGGGTTTGCAACTCCCAAAACACTTCCTAAGGTGAGCAGGCAGGGGTCACTATGAAGCCTTTCAAAGGTTCGTCTAACAACTTAGGGCCATTAGATTCACTCGGCAAATAGATATAGGAACCCCCCTGTCAAATGGCACAATTCCATCACGACTATACACATAAGAGTAGAGGCTATCCTATACCTGATTCGTCTAGCCATTCTTACGCCAATGAAGGTAACCACTAACAAGCTAGAAAAGGTCCTCACACTGAACTAATGCCAGAGCCATGTAGCCATCACAGCTATACTATAAGTCCTGGCTGATCACTTATAGATAAGTCCTTAGGGAGAGAAATCTGAAGCATTTAGAAAGTAGCTAAATACTCCAGCCCCATGTTTCCAAGTTGCTAAAAATTCATATTTTAATGTTTATTGCATATACCATTAGTCAAGTTACAAGATCATGGTGTAATTGAGCACTAGCAAAGCTACCCAATGCATATCTCATAGGTGACAAGGTATAAGTTCAATTCTAGGGAATCCCTATCAAGGCGACACATGCAACATGAATTTAATCTATTAAAGTGAATAGGAAATAAGGATGATCCCATGCTATACTTGCCTTGAGCAAAGTACTCCTGCTGAATCCAACGCGTCAAAGTAATACTCTTGGTCTCCCACGAATTGCTCACCGTCTATACTTCGAAATCACCGTAACAAGCATCTAGAAGCAATCACGCGTAGCAAACAACAGCTATAGATTAGAATAGTAAACCAACAGCATAAAATCAAGATGAAAATTTTGGAAAATGAATCTACGTCTTGTTACGAACACATAGACGCAAAGATCACAAAAATCAGAGCTAAAACGAAGAAGTTATGGATTAAACAAGTTTTCCTTTATTAAGATAATAGATTAAATCTAACCTCAAATTTTAAAAATTGAAAACATGCTTAACAGTTGTATGAACATGTAGGCTACTTAATTATGAACCTAACGCAACTTTGAACGGATTAAATCAGAGTTAAAACAAAAAAGTTATGACCTAAACAAACCTAGTGGCAAAACTGTAAATAGCTGAAAACATATTTTAGATATAACCGAAACAAAGTACACTTTCAAAAGAAGAAAACAAAATCTAAAAAGACGCTTTGGACTATGTGTTAAGACTAAGATAATTATAAGGGTTTTTTTGCAAAACTCGTAGCAAAGGGGTATCTTCTATTTTCGGTCATTGGATCAAAATCAGATGGCCAGGATTGCACGTGAGAAAGAAGTGGCCGGAACAGGGCCGGCGGCAAACCCAGTGGCAGTGCCATGGCTGACATGGCAGGAGCTCAACAAACCTAGTCTACTATCCACCATTTGATGAACCGGAGACATGGGAGGAAAGAGGGGATGATGGCGGACTCACCTAGGGTTACCTCGGTGGCGAAGAAAGAACAGGACAGGCGTAGGGCTGGACGACACGACGATCGCTCTCCAAGCTCACAGCGGCACTAGGGTTGGCTCCCTTGGACTCGAGCAGGGGCAGCGCTTGCTCTGGGGTTTGGATAGGGAGGCAGCGCAGGCTTGGGCGGTGTTTATGAGGGGCGAGGCTATCTTGGGAGGCACAGTCAATGGACCTGTAGCAGTGATGGATTCATGGTGATGGCGGCGGTGGTGTCCGGCTTGGACATGACACGAGGAAGAAGGAGCACCTAACAGGTGGGCTAGCACAGTGAGCGACACGGAGAGGGAGGAAGGGCGCAGACAATGCAGAGCTAGGCCAACGCTGGTGTTGGGCCGACGCGGGGAAGCTAGGCCGTGCGGGAGGAGCAGGGTGCACGGGAGGGAAGCCGAGCTAGAAGTGGGCCGAGGGAGATGGGCCAGCGCAGAGGTAAAGAGAGGCTAGGCCGACCTGAGCTGAAAACAGGGAAGGGGAGGAAAGAAACTCATTTTCCTTTTTCCAATTTTTCCAATGAAATTTCAAATGGATTTTGAATTTGAATCAAACCAAGCATCACAAAAACCCCAATGCCATAGCAAGATTGTGCACAATCATGTATGTTGACCTATATTTGATTTTAATTTTAGCAAAATTATTATTTTCCTAAATTCAAATGCCCACAAAAATACATAATAAATCAATTTCTCCTATTTCAAAATTATTGCAAATTTTAGGGTGTTACACAACCAGCCTCCTGCCGGCCTGCTCACGCCGCTGGCCCAACTTGGAGCCATAGCAGCCTCGCTCACACCCTTGCCTAACCCTAGGTGCACCTACTTATAGCCGACCAGTGCCCTAGGTAACTCACACCGCCACTGCTGCACACGCGCTGCATCCTCCCTCGGACGCTTATACACGTACTCGGATCGGGCGCCGTGTGTCTCGGCCATCATATCAGATGGTGCGGATGCTGAGATGGCCTCCAAACCCTAGCTCACGCCACTATAAATGTGCCACAGATGCTGCTCTTCTCTTCTTCCTCCAAGCCACCTGCCATTTCCCTCCCCACTCCTTCCTGCTCACAACGCCAGAGCCGCTCGCCACCGCAACCCTGAGAACAATGCCTGCCCCTTCACGCTGAGCCCTTACCGATGTGCTACCACCAGACGGCCTTGTCTTTGCCACATTGGTTGTTGTCCTGGCTATGTTAGAATCACCCTGGCCACCTCTTGCTCCCTCACTATGCACGCAGGGCCCAAGCACCACTGTTGCCAAAGCCTCAGCAACCTTAGTTGCCCTCGCTGGAGACATCACTCCACCGACACGCCGCCCATCGCCTCGACCATGGCCAAGCATGGTTCCCTCAGTGACATGGCCTGCCATGGCCACATCTTGCTCAGCCATGGCATCACGAAGGATTCGCCCAATGACCTTGACCTCATGCCATCCATCGCCGAGCCACCACCTCCTCGCGATGCCACCATTGGTGCCCACCTCGTTGTACCTCTGTGTAGACGACCACGCCAGGGACCAACCCAAGGCCATGCCTTCCATGATGCCACTCACCTGCTCCTTTGAGCCAACCTCACCAGGCACAGCTATCATGACTACGAGCCACCCTAGGACCAAGTTGCATTGCCCACACCTCACCACCAAGCTAGCACCACTACCATTCACAACCCTTGCCACGATGTCGGCCATACACGCCATGCACTTCGGCCAACTGTTCCTAGAGCCACGACACCAGTGACACCGACATTCCCTTCACTAAGCACTTCGCATCACCACGGTAGCAACACCCCACTATCCCAATGGATAGAATCCACCCCTATGCCACCATCACCTTCTCCCCATCAACCTCCACCAGTGTCACCCTCCTTGCCGCACCTAACAGTGACCAGGAGCGCCTGCGCCCACACCATGCACCACCCCATCCTTGCTGAGCTTTGCCTTGCCATTGTCTTCATCAACTAGGGGCACTTTGATTGTGCCTCCTCCTTGACCGCACCTTGTGGAGCTTTGAAGTAGCATCGCCTCACCGGGGGTAGTAGCACCACCTCACTGAAGCACCTCCACTACCATCGGTGAGCCCCAAAGCCCAAAGCTTCCACCTTTTCATCATTTCTATCACTGCTCTATGGAGACTAGCCTTTGTGTCGTGGTTGTTCACTACAGTAGGGATGACATGACATCCACATCGGGAGCTAGAGCCATTCACCATGTAGACCGCCTCACCGCAGGACAGCGGCATCACCTCCCCATCACCCTGCCCTCCTACAGCTTGGGTGAGCACTAGACCCTATGAAAGCCCTGCCTTTTGCTCCTATCCAATCAATCTCTTCATTGTTCTTGCTGAGCTTGGCCTTTGTGCTGCTGTCTTCACCATCATAGGGGAGCTACAGCCCTGCTGTGCCACCGCCAAAGCTCTGTCGCCACCCCTGGTTGCCAGCAGCCCCATCTGGCCAGCAATAGCCTCCTCCAGCTAGTCATAGCCAAGCTGCAGCAAGCCACAGCAGGCCGCCTCCGCCAAAGGGTGGTTGTAGCAGGCCAGTAGCTAGCCACAGCTTACTCAGGTGCGCCGCTGTGGCCCTTCACCATCAAGGTCAAACTTTTGAACCCTGTCGACGCCAACCTCAACATCGACAAAGCTCCTGCTTTTCATTTCTTTTCATTTCTTACTTGCTCCTATACATGATTATCTATCTATGCCTATGCCTACGCCATGAATTCATGTTAGTCTATCTCCCTATTTTTGTCATCTATATCTATGCCTGAGCCATGCCTTCATGCCGGTCTACCTCTTATGCTATGGTGTCTATCCCTCATGCTATGGAAATGTGCTACTACGATCATCGTTCGAATTGTCAGTTCTTGGTGTGTGGTGTTGTCTGTCTATGGACCGATCCTTCGAGCCAGTCGAGGGTTCGTGCCTCGTTTGAATGTTTCAATCGTGGGTTCGTCCCACCAGTGCCCATGATGCTGAGCAGTAACCTGAACCCTCGCTTCTTAGTTGGCTTTCTAGTGCCGTCATCATTGGCCCCTTCTATGGCTCTATGACAGTGGCCACCATGGGCATTGCCATCGGTGCACTTCCTACCCACACATGAAGAGCCCATCATGGCCAAGTCTGTAGAAGATGAACTAGGGATCGATCATCATGGAACTTATGGAAGCCAACTCGTGCAGGTATGATTCATGGTCGCTAGTTGCCTCGCCATGACCATCGGGCTTTACCTCTTTTGCTCGCTTGTTTATCCTAGTCACCTCGGATGCTTGTACCACTTTGACCGTAGCATTCCTTCAGATCTAGTGGTGATAATCGCATCAGCTACAGACCTTAGGGATAGCCTTGTGCCGATTTAGTTGCACGGTCGTGGTGCCCTAAGAGTGGGTTTAGATCGTGGGATCATGTCTCCTTTCTTCCAACCTTCATCTGTTCCATGACGAGTTGGTCGAAGGAGTGCAGATTTCCATTCTTCTCTCCTCTCTTGTTATCAATCCTCATCGATCCTAGTAAGATGTGGATTGAGCCCTTCGCTTGTTTGGTGTTTATTGCTCTATTGATTCCATTTCTTCGATTCTTGTCGTTTGCTATGGCGAGTGGATCGAAGGAAGCTAAATTCTGTCCCCACCGTTTTTTGGTTCTGTCATGCTTAAGCCCATGTATGTTTGTACCTATTTAGACCGTAGCATTTCTTGGGTTCTTGTGGTGACAACCGCATTGCTAAGAACCCTAGGGATGTCTTAGTGTATTTAGTGTACCTAGGTCGTGGTAACCTATAAGTAGTTTGGGCACTCATGTTCTCTTGTGTGTCACTCCTTTTCGATGCCCTGTCTCTTGCCATGGCATTTGGGTTGGAAGAAGTAGACCACCTCCCTTCTCTTCTCTTCCCTATTCCACACCCTCTTGGTTCTCATCAATTATAATGCCATATGGATTGGGAGAGATAGGAACTGCTTCCTTTCCCTCTTAGCTACTCTTTTTGATTCCCGTCAATCTCCATGATGCCCTAGATTATAATACCATGAGCCATGGTGTTCGCTTAAGATGAGCTAGGGTCTATGCCATTTTTATTGAAGCCATACATGTCGACACGATCGACTCAAGAAGTACTAGCTAGGCTATGACTCCTGTTTCTTTTGGCCTAGGGATCGAAACATCCGCCGAGAGGGCTAAGTCATTTTTTCCTTGGTGTTCTTCTAGTGTAGTTGTTCTTCCGTGTCTTGTTACCCTTTTAGAGTATTGATTACTTCCTGTTTTACTTGTCGCTCTACCAAGATAGTTGCATCGAGGTTAGCATTGATCAGATTCAGAACCTATTGGAGGAAGGACGTGCGAAAGGCAATAGGACCTTGGAGGAGAATGACTATGAGTGCACTGAGGATCTCGAAGATGACATTTAACATGTGCCATGTCCCACCCAACCTCATAGAATCCTATAAGACATGCAATAATGTAGCTGCTAGTGCTTTACTTTTATGCAATTGAACTATGGTAGGTTGCCTAGTAGAATTGCTTGAAATCCATTACCTTGACTCAACCTTTACCCCTACACACCCACTGATAGGCTAGACACTTGCTTACTACTTACTGCTTACTTCTACTACACATTATATCTGTGAAGTGATGCTTGGTGGAGGATTGTTTGTGAGTGGCTAAGGCACATGGTGCCGCTAAAACTGGTGATAACTTGGGGAGATCTCGGCGTGTGTCATAGGTGTGTGGTGAGGGTTGAGTCAACCTGACAAGATTCTACTGATGAGTCTTTTGACTGAGTCTTGCTAGGTGGATGCGACTTGGGCATTCCCTATGAGAGGTACCTGTGGTGGGTACATGTGTGAGGAGTATATTCCGAGGAGATGACTCTTCGGGATGGAGGTGCCACCAAGAGGCATGGAGTGTTGGTTATCCCCTTTGAGAAGATGTCCTATCTAGTCCCCCCCTAAGGACTAGTATGTCGAGAGAACTAGGATCAAAGGACCCTACGTGCACACCACTCATTCCTAAATGGGCGGGGGATGGATGCTGACCAGCTAGGACTGGTGCCACACCTAATAGGTTGTTAGCAGACAGTGTAGGGAGGTACGGGACATGGGACCCACACCCTCCTAAGACAATGTAGTGACCTCTGGGGGCCTGGTACTATGTCTCACAAGTCTGGGCATGCCAGTTGACTCTGGGGTGGCCTAGGGCTGAGTGGTAGGGTGGCATCGCACCGGTTGGAAGGTAGCCTAGTATCAGCCTAGGTGGGGCACCGCCAATGATGGTGATCTTGTGGTTCTAGGCGTACAAGCTCTATAGAGTTGATCGATCTATACGTATAGCCGAGTCCTCACATATGGACATTCCTTTGACCTATGCTTCCCTTGATTAGTGAGAGGTGTCCTTTCTTCTTCTCTCCCCCTAGGTATGTTATTGGATCCTAGCTTTGGCCATTGAGGCAAGGTACCGAGAGGGAGTTGTCCTTGCCACCTAGAGAGTGAGTGTAGTGAGATGTGTGTGATGGGATGGGTGAACATGTGGATGAGATGGGTTAAAACTTGATGAATTATTATAAAATATTGATGAACTTGCATAGGAAACCTACATCCATATATAGGCCCTTTTTCTCTACCCTTGCATTCCACTTACCACAAAGCAAACGCAAAGCATAGGGTGGGAGCCAGTGGCCAATATAAATTGTACTAAAAGATATTTGGTAGGTTTGGATGTCATCTACGATGATGACAACAAAGATTAGAAGGATTAGATGGTCTTGTTCCTATGCTCTAGTTTGGTTGAGGAGATGAAGTCTATGCTCGCTGACACGCTATGCCTACTCTAATGATTGCCCATGAAGGAGGAGCCTTCACCCGTAGACGCGCTATGTCTACTCTAATGTTGTTCTATGTGCATTTCTACTAGCATAACGATGTAATTAGATGTGTTATCAAGTTTTGTGAATACCCTATAAACTTGTAATTCCACTATGTATGAACTATGGTATCAACTGAATAATGATAATGTGACAGCTTGGTCTTCCTGGACTATCACATTATGATGTCATTTGTAGATTTCCCTTCGAGAAAATCGTGGATCAGTTTCAGTTGGTATCAGAGCCATACTTGACCCTAGGATGAGACCCTTAGGACTAAACACTAGTTTAGAAGCCAAACATCTTGTTTGTTGTAGGACTATAGGTGCTAACACCTGTTTCCTTCCCTACCTTGATTTCTAGTGCTAACTAACCCTCCCTGTCCTAAAGAGAAGACCTATAGAGAACATTCTCCACCACCACCTATGCTAGTTCGATAGTTGTGTGAGACCTTGGATGCTTAGGAGTCGCCTTCTGTCAACACTATGCATATAGGAGTTGTAATGCTGTTTGATTGCCTCGATCTTGTGTTGTTATGCTTCTTATGCTTCTGAATGCTTGAGTGTAGGCTGTATAAGCTATTTTGTGTATGTGAGGCTCCAGATGCCCTGATAACCTAGTAGGCTAAACCCAAGGCCATCCAATGACTAGATAAGTGACCCTGACTAATAGAGTTAAATATAAAGCCGATGCACTATATCTTCTCGAAACCATTTCAAAACTATTTTCGGCTTCCAACTAAACACTTTTTCAAAAGTGCCCTTCCTTCTTTTGGTTGGAAAAGTCCTTTCTTTATCAAAAGCAATTCTATTTCTAAGGAAAATTGTTTCAAAACTTCTTGAAAGGCCTCCCATTTTCAAAATAAAGCAGTTTTAGTTTCTTTATTTTTCTTTCAACCAAATTTGATTTCAAAAGATAATTGCAAAACTAGTTTGAAAACCAATCTCCTTTCAAAAGGTGTTACAAATTCACTTTCAAAAAACAAAAAGTTTTGCTTTTCAATCAATAAAGTGTTTTCAAACCAAAGATCTTTGGCTCCATTTTGTTTAAAAAAGCTATTGATTTCAACTTAGGAGCCAAGTTCCTTTCAAAAATCAACCTTGCCTTAAATAAATATAGTTTGTGTCGACATAGAATTTTCGCCCCATGCCGAGGACACACGCTAGCAAGCCGGAAGGGTCCGCTCGATGGAGCAGATCCGCCTAGCTTCAGGGCAAGGGTGGTTGATCCTGTGCGATCCTCCTGAGATGTGCCAGTCAATTTGACCCTGCAATTGACAAGGAGAGAAAGTTCATCAGTAATTAAGGGTGGAACTTGTTGGTATTGCTAGACAGTCCCGAATGTGCGGCTATGAGAGCTGATATGAAAGTAGATCGACTAAATAGTCGATTCTAGTATATTCATGATAATAAATCAATTAGAGCTCATGGGGTTGTGTAAGAATAATCGGTTATCATTCAAGATAAATATCATTAATCAAATAGATATTAATCAATGGCAATAAGATATCACCAATGATCGGTTTGTGCTGAGCCAATGATTATAATTAACTGAACCCCTTTTTATATAAAGAAACAATTCAATACCACTTAACCATTTAATAAATATAAATTTAATGAACATGTTAGATCTCATCTATCATCATGACCTAGTGGGGCATGAGGCAAAATCATGCAGGCCATAGAAATAACACTAGACTCGACAACCCTAACTCATTACTAATATCAGTGGGGCATGAGGCAGAATCATGCAGGCCAGTAATACAATAATAAGATCATGGGGCTAACATATCTTTCAACCTATCTTTACTTCAATGGTCTCGTGATGCAAACTGTTCGTGAAAGCGCTCGATATCAGCTAAAACAACCGATTCAGGCATAACTGCACAGTTAAAGCAATGCCTTACCAGTAATAGATCTACTAAATATCGATGCCCCACTCTACGGTGCTAACAGTGGAGTGTGAGGCAGAATCACATAGGCCATGATAACGGGACCATGGAATGGTTCTCTCTAGCCAATAGATCTACTCAAGACACAAGCATGCCTTAACTGCATGTTATACACGATCAAGATTGATGTAAAATAGCCGATAAGACATAACTCATCATTTAAGGTGTAGATTGGATCAGTTTTTGGTTAGCAAACGATGGGTCAAATAAGATATAAGGCCGATCTAAATCAATCTCAACCGGGTAGAATGATATTGCTATAATTAGACAAATAATGAAAGCAATAAGCAATATCGGTAACTTAATGAATCTACCAAAGACTGTCATTCTAAGATAACTTGACCTTGATCTAATTCAAGCAGTGGGGTGTGAGGTAGAATCACATAGGCCATACTTGAATTAAACAAGAGTCAATAACTAGCTTATACCAGAGCCGCAGTGGGGGTTGACTGGATCGATGCAACCATACGAATAGAGGTATAAACCATGACGGTACTTACAGACAAGCAGTGGAGGTCGACTGGATCGATGTAGCCATACTTGCTTAAGAACTCGCTGAGATCTACTCTACTCCTACACCTAAGGGGTGGCTAGAGCCAAAAAAAAGTAATTGACTTGTATTTGGATTGATTGATTCCTTTACAATAGCCGGGGTTTGGTATTTATACCCAGGCCCTATGCATGACTCCTGTCTAAGCATGACTTATTACAATTTTTGACCCTAGAGAAAACATTCCTAATTTAAGATAACTTGGACTCTAATCTTTCCCTTTTTGTAGAGTCTGCATGCTTCGTCCTGGCGCCGAACGTAGCCTTTGTTGTTATCTGTTGGTGCTATATGTGGAAAGCCTGATTCCATTTTCTGCATTCGAATTAGCTGGTCCCAGATCTGCACTGTAATTGATTCCTTGGTGACCTGATCTTGGGAGCTTTCGTGTCCCTACAACATCTTCTTCCAAATTTTGGTGTAAACACATGCCCCCTAATTTTGGGATAAAGTAATTTTATTCCAAAATTATCATGTCTATATTCTTGATTGGTCCATAGTCATGGGTAGAGAACCTTGATCTAGGGTCCACTATTTGTCATTGCCTGCGTCCACCCATGAGCCTTTGCCTCAAAACTTTTCACAAGTGCGTCGCTGCTTCATGGGCACTTGGATTTATCTTCCTAAGTCAGGCTATAAAATGCTCATCTAGACCCTGGCGAGAGCCGCTCAACAAGTCAGCCATGTTTTGCTTCCATCTACTCCCTTGAGTGCCTCTAGTTCCACCGGAGCCTCCATGGTCCATTCTCTTGCCATGAAGATCTTGAGCGGTTAGAAGAATTCTTATGTATAGGGTGATTGTGTCTCCCATCTTAGCACCTTGTCGAGCAAGAGAATCAGCTACTATGGCTAGAAGAATCCTTGTGATATCACCTAGGTTTTCACCCCATGCTCGCAGAGTAGTTCTAGTGTTTGCAAAGGCTAAAATGCGTGGACGCTTTCCCCTTGTTTGCTCAATCAAATGCCCATCGGGAAAGCCACAAGCTTCTTTCCAGCGGCTTTGAGAAATCAACTGGACATTTGCTAGACAAGTGGCCTTTTCCTTCCCTATCACAATTTTATTAATGGGCCGATGCGACTTGGTTTATGATGACTTTTCGGCCCTATGGGGATTCGAACTCCCTTCAATCCAAAGAGGCCTTGGTGGGTTGATTGCTGGTCAATGTAAATCTTTTGATCTATCCCATGGCATTCTGTAATATAGGAGAGCAATAAGTCTGAATCTAGTTATCTCTTCATTATCTGTTCCCTAAATTCTCGAAGCATCGATCCTTTTCCATATCTAATTTCAATTTCACACCACTAGTGAGATCTATCTCTCTACCCTCCTAGGCTATATATATAGGCCACGGCTAGGGATAGAAAAACAACTCGCTTCACCTCAAACCTTCCACGTCCTTAGTATAGTTCTTTCTTCTTTGTAGGCTTGAGATCATGGAGAATAGCAAGAAGTTCACTGAGGAGGCCCTCAATGGACCTGCATCATCATGTCAGCGCTTTCATCAGCAGGAGGGTGCAATTCATGGTGCCCCCACTACCTCAGGAGAATATGACCGACTCCGTTCGGCCTTTAGGGTCCTCTTCTTCAATAGCTTGTCACCAACTCCCTTGTTATCAAAGAAGGTGGATTAACAATGAAGATCTGCTTGCCTCCATTGATTGGCATGGCTAGAATCTCGCTGAATGTCTCTCCCTTACAGAATCGGCTCTGGCCATGGTTCGATGCCAATCATCTCCTAAGGCTGACCATACAATAGCCAAAGTATTTTCTGGCCCATAGTTTGTAATATGTGATATCAGCAAAGAATTCCTCTGTCTTGAATGATTTCTTCTTTTGTTTCATATTTCCATGCTACGTGCATCACTTTGTTCATGTTTGCTTTGCTCCTGTGGGTGACACATGTTGCACCAGCTTTTACCCTTCTAGGTTCATTTTTGCACCAAAAGCGATACCCTCCTGGTATCGGCTATTAGAGTTGTCAATCGAGCAAATGGGTTGCCCAGTATTAATCCAAATGTTAGGGTAATATTCCTTCAAATATTCCCCATTTGATTGCTCTACTGAATCCTTCTTCAGTGTTTCTAAAATATAAATATTACCCAATGCACCATGCTTGATCCGATAATGTTCTTCTCAATTAGTCAACTATTTTTGCCAGATTTGCTGTCCTCTGACCTGATCGACAATTTTACTCTCCAAACCAAACCTACCTCAGAGAATTGCTCATTCCTAACTTCTCAATCATAACATCGCAATCCTTGGTTCGTAGGCTTTAATGCTTTTCAAGAGCACGCAGCCGAAGGCAGCACAAATCTTCCAAGTTATCCATCATAAAATTCTTGTAAACTTTGGCATAACACACCTCAATCTGGTTTATACTTCCCAAGGAGAGACTGTACTATGGCTATGTGCGGCTTTATAGGGTGGCTCCATCAGCCCTTTTACCCTTAGTCATTAAGGGTAATTCGTTTCTAGCCTTCCCGAAAGTCATTCTTTGTTCTGACTGAAGAACCAATTTTGAAAATAGCCGATTCCAGACCCTTGGCTTTCATTTCATCTAGGTCTAAAAATATGGCCTTAATTAAGGGAGCCTTTCAATCTTCCATCCTTAGTCATCTGGCATCTTATTCTCTTCGACATTGGTGAAGTGGCGTTTCGCCTTCTATTAATTGCGGTTGCCTTTTGCGCTGCCTCAAGGCATCCGCCTCTTTGCTTCATGTCTTCAAATACAAGCTAAGGGCTTTGGCCTCAAACACATCTCTATCTGCAACTGATCCTTCGCTTCCTTCCATCTACCAAAACCCTACAGCAGTTCCCTTCCTCTTTTCTATAGATCCAATCATTTCTCATGGCCGATGAAGGTAATCGAGGTAAGCACATGGCATAGGAGATCCTGGCAGAAGACATGCCGATGAACCAGCGTCTCCGACGCATGAGGTGAGATTGCCAACCTCTGTTCATGATGATGATCTATCCTGACTCAGCCTATAGGTTCATTGTGAAGGACAACCTTCATCCTTTTCCCAGGACTAACAAACCCGCTGATGCTGCATCTTATGTGTCGGGTTCTTCCAACTCATACGATGGTGATGATGCCCGACGCTTCTTCTAAGAATGGAGGGCGTCACTTCTTCCTGAGAATGGAGGTGATTCAGGAACAACTACCAAATAGAGATTCATCTGGGAGTCCGCCAAGCGGCCCTTAATGAAGCTGAGGAGGAGGCCAATGCCAGTTCGAGAGCGGCTGGCTGAGTCTGACGCAGTGGTAGCAGGTAGGATGAGCTCCATGAATGTTTCCATTCTGGTTTCCAATTGCCTTTGTCTTGATATTCTTCTGCAATTGCTAGCTCAAATGGTGCAACTAGGAATCTGTCTAATCGGCGGCAAACGTGGCTGTGGACGCTATCAATGCGAGGGGTTCCCCCATTGATGCTCGTCTCCAAGACATCTCAGCCCACACCCATGAGATTGCTCTTCACGGTGTTCATCATGGCGCATCGGTGGCAGCTAACTATAGCACAGGTCCAAATCGGGCATGATCTACACGCCATGGAGGTTGGCTTCCTGATTGGCGATGGCCCTAAGGGACATGAAGATTTGATAGAAAATTTTACCGCAGCGGCGGAGGCCATCAGTGGACATCACATTCCACTCAGGATGTGGTGAACAAAATCTTTGATTAGTTTGTACTTAGGGTAATCTGATGAAGAAAGACTCCTGTTCTTTTATGAATGTGCCTTAGTGCAAATCCCTTGTATATGATTGCTTTTGCTTTTTGTTTTTGCTCTATCGGCGATACATATTGTATCGGCTTTTATTGTCTTTGAAGATTTTCATTTTTTGAACTAGAGGCTGATACCTTTCTAGGTATTGGCTATTAGAGCCGAGAACAAATCGGCTATCAAATGTTGATGGGGTGTCAGGATAACAGTACCACAGAACTTTTTATATTAAAGGTCGAAATGATTAATGAACCTAGGTCAAGCATCCTATTAAGCGAAACAAAACTTCTTAAGAAATCCATTAACTCTGAATTGCACTAACACTTTGACTCAGCGTTCACATACGTCAGCCTAAATCCATCTCCAAGACTCAACGCTTATTTTTCCTTTAATCCAATGGCCGATGTGAAGTCGTGATTTTTTTACTAAAACAAGCTTTCAGAGCCGATTCGCTTGCATTGGTTGTTGGCTTTCATTACTGATCTTAATGAAGCCTCCTTCCCATGACTTGCTAGAAAAACATTCGAAGTCTCCTAGTTCCCAAAAGACTAGATCGGCTGTTGCGATACTCACAGACTCATCAGCGCGAACCAGTTTGACGTCATCCCCATGCCATTGAATCAAACACTGATGCATGGTTGATGGTATGTAGCAATTTGCATGAATCCAATCACGACCGAGGAGCAAACTATAAGACCCTTTCCCATCGATGACTGAAGAATGTAGTGAGCAGAGTCTTGCTTTAGATTGTTAGCTCGACATTTATTGCCCCCCGGTTTTAGATGTATTACCTCCAAAATCCTTAAGCATCATGTCAGTCTCCATCAGATCTTCTGGTCCTTTGCCAAGTTTATGAAAAGTAGTGTAAGGCATAAGATTGATAGAAGCACCTCCATCCACCAACATCTTGTTCATCAGCTTCCCATCGACAAGACCTTTCATATATAATGCCTTTAAGTGTTGATGTTTGACTGGCTTATCAAATATTGCTTGCTGTACAACCGTCAACTTGGCAACTATCTCCTCATACTCTGATTCATCGAAATCCGAAATAAACTTCTTGATCTGCCAGGAGCTCTGAATTCCGATGGCAATAGAAAAGCCATTTGGATATTAGCCGATGGTTGCATTCTATTGGCTATCTGTTTGGTATGCCACACTTGAGTCTTACCAGGATGTCTGAGCCTGTTCCATCTCTTTATTCCTTAGGTATTGCACCCTTCTCTTCTGGCTTCTTGTTAAACCTCTTGGGCACCACTGGCTTTCCTGCCACACTTATCTTCTTTCAGTGCCTTCTTCTTCATGATCAGCCGAGTCCTGATCAACGACTCTTTTTCCAAGCTAATCATGAACACTTTTATTTTTTAAGCGCCGATACATGTTATTATGATGATATGCATCTTGAGCATGGATAGACCGGCAGTTGGTTTGAGACTACCTATACACCCGATATTGGTTGCTGCTAGTCATGTCTGGTAGGCAACTTCAAACCTTCATTCCAGAAATGTCTGAAAAAAGGACAATTCCAATGTAATTCGGCTTGTTCCCTTTCATACCTTTCTTGCTTCAATTGATGCTGGTACGCTTGATCTTTTAAGCAACTCTGATAATCCTTTTCCTTCTGCCGCTTCCATTTATTCAACAGAATCTGAGATGTGACCCATGGCTTTGTTGTCTCTACTCTTAACATCTTCCCCTGCTCGTATCGACTCTTTTGCTCGGCACGACGTCTCCTATTTTCTCTGTACTCGTCAGCCAATATTTGCATCTTGAGATCGACTGTTCTAGCTTCTTTTGATTTGGTTAATGTTAGGACCTTGGTTTTTCCTTTGAATAGCCCAACATCAACCATGTTTTGATCTCCTAGGGAAAGCAATATCATCAACTTTCATTTTCGAGGCGTATCAAATTTGAGCCTCCCCTACTGAACAGCTCTCTATATATGCTGCTTGAAGATTCTGCATTCATTAGTGGATTGAGAAGTAGCATTATGGAACTTACAGAACTTCTTATTCTTCAACTGATCAGGGGGCAACATGACATGACCATCAGGCAACTTGATCTGCCCTTTCCCCTAGTAAGAAATCGAAGAGTTTATCTGATTTGGTGACATCAAAGTCATAGCTCTCTTCGACTCCTCTTCCCCAAGGATTTGACACCATCACTGTCTTCTTGCCCCAATTCCATTTAGCTACAGCAACCTCTTCTTCTTCATCTTCATAGCCATCATCGATAGAGTATGAATCATAAGCTTTGGCTACTGAGGTACTCTTGTGGAACCAGGTATCTCTACACATACTCTGAAATTGGCTATTAAGCACTGTTACTCGATGAGCCAATTGTCCCAAGATGTTAAATTCTTATCACAGTAGCTTTTCTTTCCACATCGGCAGCATTCCTTAAACAACCAAAGCAACTAGTTGATCATCGACCAAGTTTAAGGAGAAGCACAAGTTCCTGGTCTCTCAAAACCTCTGAAGAAATTCAATGCCCGATTCATTAGTCTTCTGTCTTATGGTTGTCAGATCGGTAATCTTCTATTCTCCAGTCCCTGTATAAAAATATGTATGAAACTTCTTCTCCAGGTCAGTCCATTGACAATGGAATTGACTAGCAATGATGAAAACCAAGTGAAGGCTGGCCCTGATAAGGACAGAGAGAAGAAACGAACTCGATGGGCATCTTCAACTGACGCTTCACCCAGTTGTATAAGATACCGACTGACATGTTCTATCGTGCTTGAACTATCTGGGCCAGTGAACTTAGCGAATTCTGGGAGCCTATAATTTCTTGGAAGAGCGACCAAATCATATCATTCTGGATATGGGTGATTGTACGAAAAGGTCAGCCCTTTTGGCTTCAGACTGAACTGATTCGTCATCATCTCAGTCACCCTCAGCAATAACTCATTAGCTTGCGGATTTGGATTTCTCTGTACCTACTTACCCATCTATGAATTGAAATCCCGCATGCCTTGATATCTTGTGTCACATAATTGACCAATTTATAAGAGCACAAGTATAATGGCAGCCTGCAAGCGGTTGCACTGTCATACTTGAGCCCATATAAACCCGGTAGTCTGTCGAGTACCACGATGGGTCTCGATAAATGATCCAAAAACAACCAAGATCATACATGATTCAACATATATGTCACATATTACATAAAGTTCGCAGATACATTTCCATCATCAGAGTATGAAACAAAGTTATTACAAACCAAGTTTGATAGATAATAGCAGAAGCAAATTAAGTTCAAAAGTAGCATTTGCCAACATAGTTTCATACAGTGCCAACATACGATCACAGTCCACAAAAGCATATAGAGGGATTAGTAAAGAAGCCTGCCCAAGGCTTACTCCTCATCCATAGCGGGATAGAAGCAACTATTGCACTATCCATGATATACTATGCCATCTGCAACAATGGGAATAAAACCCTAAGTACGAGAAGGTACTCAGCTAGACTTAGCCGTCATAAACTAGAAATAAATTGACTCCAAGGATTATGCAAGGCTGTATAAGCGGAGGCAGCTTGATAACATGTTGCATAAAAAGCGATTAACTCAGTTATACAATTATAATTCTGTTATCAAGTTAATTATAACTATCCATCTCTAATTTAGCAACTATCCTGTGCCAAACATGTAATACCTCATTTTAAGAGCACACAATAGTAACCATAGCAGGTATAGTAATTCCATGTTTACCCAAACCATCATATTCCATCATACAATTACTACGATGTTGGGACTAGCCAAGTTTCTCACTATCCGGGAGAGATGGTGATTCGAATCGATTTCAACCAGCTGGGAATTTATTCCTAACACAAACCCAGGCAGACCAGATCAACGGTCACCTTAGGTCACCTTTGGTACAACTCAAGTACACATTTCACGGGTTCACCCAGCACCGCACAATCAGGGACAACCAACTGTCAGGATGTTCAGGCCCAGCCTACCCTTGGGCTCACGTCTGGCTCCCCGCACATCCTTACTACCATCCAGAGTGTGCACTTTGATAAAGCAGGGCCTGGCCTAAGTTGAGCTACTCGGCTTTGTGGTCGGAACGAGTTATTCAGCCAGCTAAGTGATAGGCATGCATTCAATCTTGTCAGAAGCGCCAACAACGGTACGGTCCTTAATCGACACAGACGGAATCACATGAGTCAACCTACACATAGACCCCACCCCACCTCAATTTACCTTACCCCATGGTTCTTTTCCACGATAGCAAATATAGCCAACCGTGCTTCGGTATCCACCCATATCTTGCTGGTGACAGGAAATCACCCGACTTCTACCCGTCTAAGCAGGGCTAAGCATATATTTGATCCTAGACCTACACAGGGTTAAAGGGATATTTTTGGACAAAAAAATTATATGCATCAAGTGGTTCCAATCAACTCTTATAACCTAATGCATCAGTCATAAAGGACTCGAGTAATATTTTGTAAAACACTGGGCGACTTAGAATGCTCCGGGGTTTGCCTTTCAGAAAAGAAGTGGGGCGGTGGTCAGGGCACTCTAGAAGTTCTTCTGGGGTCTGCTCCTCTTCTTTGGGAGCTGCGGCTTGAGGAATCTTCTGTTGGTACCCTTCCTCTCCTTCAGTTGAACTCCAGCAACGTTATTTCCTCTGTCGATCCTATATGCAAGAATATGGCATAAGATATTGCGAATGCATATATGCTAACAAGTATAGTATGATGATACATGATAAATGCATTCTTGTAAGTATGCTTAATAGCATGATGTTAAAGTAATAACAAGTGCATCACATTTTACTGAGTAGGTGCATATCTCTTCTTGATTACTTAATCAAATACTTCAACAATTCATTTACTACACTACAAAATAGAAGCTACTTGTTTTACTCAAAACTGAAGTTCTACTTGTCCAAATGCTGTGATCTTGGACTTTCTGGAAAGCTTATAAAATTGTCTACAACTCTTATTTAATCACCAAAAGCTAATTCACAATCTATCCTAACCAAAACACAAAATCAATCCATTGCTGTCCAGAAATTCCAGAGAGCAAGCATTTCGGAATACTAACTTTAAACAGCTATAACTCCTAAACCCTTAGGCCAATTGCCCAGAAATTTTAACACAAGATATATGAAGAAGTGACCTACAACTTTGTTATTAATCATTTTTATAGCAAACATCAATTTTACTATGCAACATACCAAACCACATAATCTGTCCAAAAACCCTTCTCACCGAATTATAAAGCAATGATATTTTTACTGTATGTAAGCATTCCAAATTTGACAAACCAAGCATACCAACAGTTCAAGGACATCAAATAAACTCAAGAAAACATAATGTTCAATCCCAAACTATTCATTTAAATATACCCAATGTGCATAATAAATTCTCAGAAAATTACAGTGGACTCCTAATGCTTACAATAGGCTACTATGAAAATTTCATACCATTTACACATGTATAACTTCCTATGCAAAAAAATGATAACCTAGCAAGGGTTAATTTAGTGAAAATAGTAAACCCTATAGAAAAGTGTCAAGCAATAGATTATATATTTTTCTAGCTTCATATAAGTGCCATACCACTGTACAAAAATTGGCATAGCAATATATTACATATTTTTATCCCTACAAATTTCCTTAGAAAATGCCATTTATTAATAACTAAATAGAAAGACCATATTTAAATCAAGTTTACAGCAAGCATATTATTTTTCCTAGCTAGAGCATGTCAATACAAAACCCACAAAATTGGAATCACAATTTTAGGAGTTTTCTAGCTCAAGATATCTAATTTACAAAATTGTAAACATACAAAAAGCATTTATCTAAATGCATTTTAATCCTTAATAAAAAACATCAGAAACTAGTACCTATCATATTTTTATAAAATACTACACTTCCTAAGGAACACTACAAAATTTTGTTCATAAGATTTGGATCTCTACAGCTCAACTTATTATTTTTCAAAGTTACATACAAAACTGAAAATAAATGAGTTATCTTTCATGACTGAGCCGCTGACAGTCGGGACCCACGCATCAGACGGGCCCCCCGTGTCAGCGACGGCAAAAACAGAGCAGCGCGCGGGACGACGCTATCTCACCGGCGGCGACATCTCCGGCAATGGCACCGGCACTACGGTGACCCCCACGACCTTGCACACACGATAAGGTATCTAGGTGGACGGATTATCGAAGCGAAGGACGATGGTGGCGGTCATGGCGGTGCGGCGGACGCAGTCGACGGCGATATGCCAGAGGTGACCACGATGACTCAAACTAAGGCTCGGCCAAGCATCTACAGGATACGGTGAACCTATTGCACGCTCAAGCGTGGCACTCAGTGGTCGGAGTTGGTCGGACCACGATGACGGAGTGCGGTGGCGGAGCACCGACGAAGCTGAACGTGGCACGAAAGCCTCACCGTGCATGAAGAGCGAGCAAAAGTGGTTGCGGTGGTGCGTTGGGAGTACGTCGGAGTTACTGCAGTGGTGAACGAGTGAGGTGGAGCGAGCTAGTGCCGGTAATGGTGATGGCGGTACTGCCTGAGCTGATGTGGCTGCTACGCTGCTACGGACGGCAAAGGAGGCAGGGAAAATGAAAATGTGAGTGCGGGGCGGGAGTGGGCGAGTGCTGGGGATGTTGAAGGCACACTCTGGCTCAGCATGGCCTGGCTGGTTAGAGCAACAGCAACGCACAGCTTCACTTCCTCCATGCGGCGGCCAGCGTCTATGCGTCGGTCGGCCACCGAAGCCAAGCCGATTCAGTCATCAGCGTTCGACAGTCCGACTTACCGCGCAACTTGACAGCGTTCAAACTCCTAATCCAAGGCATATTAGTGAAAACTTCCCAAACCAAAATCGTAGACCTATATACCAACTACAAATCTTATTTAAGGATCTAGTTCTAAATCTCAACCAATACCGAATAATATCATCCCAAAGTTGGCATGACAAAACTATAAAAGCATAAAGATTAGAAATTTTCTAAGTGTTGGAAATCAGTGAATTGTTGATTTTTGTGAGCTCAAAAAGTCAAAGCTATGCACATAATTAGCTCATGACCCAAAAATAAAAGTTGTTGCTCTACTCAAATACTACAACTTTGCTTTAGTGACCACATACATGCAAAGTTTCTATCATATGGTTCAAACTAGGTCAAACCTACTACATTCAAATGATGACTAACACTTAAACTATGACTTAGTGACCAAATTACACTCAATCATGAATACTAAAGTTGTTCATAATGACATTATAAACCTGTTTGAGCTATGCATAAGGTCACACAAACATTTCCTACATTGGTTAGACAATTTACTTTCCAGGTCAACATGCATAGCATTACTTAAGAGCTGAATCATGCAACGTGATCTTCATGAACCATGTTCCATTAGTCATCCTAAGTGTAGCTAAGAGATTTTAGTGACTGACATCAACTATTTACATGTATTCACTCATGATCATATGCATATATACAAGGAAACATAAAATAACAAACATGTTGCATATGTTTCATTCATATGTTTCAAATGTAAAAGCTTAAATATGAATGCTTGATGCTCATGCTCATGCAATGCAAGTCAAATTATGCAAGCTTAACACCTAGGGTGTTACATCTTGGATTTGGCGTCATGTGGAGGGTGTTATAATCTGTGCCATAGTGATACCCTTGTGGAATCTCAATCTGCTGAGTTCTTTGCTGGCTTGCTGCTTGAAGTCTCTGATTATAGATATAAGGATCTATATCTCTACGGATCCTTTGAACTGACAGTGCTATTTTTTGAGCCAACGATGGTATGTGGCCTGATGTGCCAAAATTGATCACCTGGTTATGACTTTGCCACGCCGGCTATTGCACATGCTATATTGGTGGTCTAGGATGGTACTGTGTTTGATTTGTAGTAGTTCCTTGAGTTTGTTCAGATGAACCCTGAACTATCTGGACATCACCACTACCAGCTGGTGTTGCTTCTTGATGGCTGGTACCGACCTGATTGGTCCCTTGGGTCGACGGATCTGGAATGTTGTAATAAGCCAGTATGCCTTTACCAACTGGAAATCCATGAATCACCTCTTTCAAGGCGTTATGGAATACATCCATGAAAGCTTCGTTATGGCTCAACATGGCATCACGAATAGATTTGTCCACAACCTCTTTAAAGAAACGCTTGTCTTCAGCTTCATTTGTGTCTGTCTGCCCATGTAACAGAACTCTTGATAGTGGAAATTTCTGAAAATTTGTGTTGTCATATGTTTTGGTGTATTTGGTGTAGGACAACAAACATTTGTTCTAAAACTCTTCTATAGCTTTGTTGATGATACCCTTATCCCCATCAGGTAGATCTTCAAATGTAGCATAAGGATGTCATCATTGTTGTGAACCGCCATGATGATTGTGGGGTCCCATCAAGCATGCCAGAAATGTCCGCTTGATGGAGCAGATCCGCCTAGCTTCAGCGTAGGGGTGGTCGATCCTACGTGATCCTCCCAAGACGTGTCAATCAATTTGACCCTGCAATTGACAAGGAGAGAAAGTTCGTCAGTAATTAAGGGCGGGAACTTGTCGTTGTTGCCAGACAGTCCCGAATGTGCGGCTATGAGAGCCGATATGAAAGGAGATCGACTAAATCGTCAATTCTAGTATATTCATGAGAATAAATAAATTAGAGCTTATGGGGTTGTGTAAGAAGAATCGATTATCAGTCAGGATAAATATCATTAATCGAACAGATATTAATCAATGGCAATAAGATGTCAACAATGATCGGTTTGTGCTGAGCCAATGATTATAATTAACCGAACCCCTTTTTATATAAAGAAACAATTCAACACCACTTCACCATTTAATACAGATAAATCTAATGAACATGTTAGATCTCATCTATCATCATGACCAGTGGGGCATGAGACAGAATTAGGTGGGCCATAGAAATAACAATAGACTCGATGACCCTAACTCATTACTAATATCAATGGGGCATGAGGCAGAATCATGCAGGCTGTAATATAATAATAAGATCATGGGGCTAACATATCTTTCAACCTATCTTTACTTCAACGGTCTCGTGATGCGAACTGTTCATGAAAGTGCTCGATATCGGCTAAAACAACTGATTTAGGCATAACGCACAGTTAAAGCCATGCCTTACCAGGAATAGATCTACTAAATATCGATCCCCACTCCACGGTGCTAACAGTGGGGTGTGAGACAGAATCACGCAGGCCGTGATAACGGGCCATGGAATGGTTCTCTCTAGCCAATAGATCTACTCAAGATGCAACATGTCTTAACCGCACGTTATGCACGATCAAGATTGATGTAAAATAGCCGATAAGACATAACTCATCGTGTAAGGTGTAGATTGGATCAGTTTTAGGTTAGCAAACAATGGGTCAAATAAGATATAAGGCCGATCTAAATCAATCTCAATGGGGTAGAATGATATTGCTGTAATTAGATAAATAATGAAAGCAATAAGCAATATCGGTAACTTAATGAATCTACCAAAGACTACCATTCTAAGTAGAGCCGATAACTTGACCTTGATCTAATTCAAGCAGTGGGGTGTGAGGTAGAATCACACAGGCCATACTTGAATTAAACAAGAGTTGATAACTAGCTTATACTAGAGCCGCAGTGGGGGTCGACCAGATCGATGCAGCCATACAAACAGAGGTATAAACCATGACTGTACTTATAGACAAGCAGTGGAGGTCGACCGAATCGATGCAGTCATACTCGCTAAAGAACACGTCAAGATCTACTCTACTCCTACTCCTAAGGGGTGGTCGGAGCCAAAAAAAAGTAATTGACTTGTATTTGGATTGATTGATTCCTTTACAATAGCTGGGGTTTGGTATTTATAACCGGGCCCTATGCAAGACTCCTATCTAAGCATGACTTATTACAATTTTTGACCCTAGAGAAAACATTCCTAATTTAAGATAACTTGGACTCTAATCTTTCCCTATTTGTAGAGTCTGGCATGCTTCATCTTGGGGCCGAACGTAGCCTTTGTTGGTATCCGCTGGCGCTATCTGTGGAAAGCTGATTCCATTTTCTGCATCTAAATCAGCTGGTCCTGATCTACACGTAATTGATTCCTTGGTGACATGATCTTGGGAGCTTTCGAGTCCCTACAACATCTTCTTCCAAATTTTGGTGTAAATAGTTTGCAACTGATTTGTTAAACAAAATCCTTGCGAAAAGATTTGGTTTGCAACTTTTCCAAAAAAAGAGGTGTGTTCGCAAAACCTAGTCTAGTTTCAAAAATTTTGTTTTAAAAAGGGGTTTCTAAAAACCAGGTTTGATTGCGAAAGCTTTACCTTTTCAAATAAGAAATGATTTCAAATCATTTTCAAAAACGGATTTGTTTGATTCAAACAAAAGGGAAGCAACATTTTGTTTTGAAAACTAAATCGAGTTTCAAAATCACTTGATTTGGATTCCTTCAAAAAAGGGGGTGTGTTTTGGTCTAAGAAAACTAGGACCTTCAAAAGATTTTGTTGTTAAAACTTGCATCGATTTCAACCCTTTTCAAAAATCTGATCTATCTTGGATTTAAAGGTTTTAGAAATTGCACCCTCATTATTCAAATAGAATTTCGAAACTACTTGTCTTGAAAAGTTTTGGAAAAATCTTTGTATTTGCAAAACGTTTTCATCAAAATGGTTCCAAACTCTAGGTGCTCGCTATTTCAAAACATCTTTGTCCAAAAGGCCTATTTGGAAAAGTTTATAAAATTGTTTGAATTCAAGGATTTCCCCTTCAAAAGGCTCAAATGTTCTTGAAAATCATTTCCAAAGAGGTTTGGAAAGCCAAAAACCATCTATAAAAGTTTTGATTTCGTAAACTGAAAACCTATTTAAAGTAATTTCAAAATCTCTCTTGAGGGTTTGATCTAGTTTGACCAGCAATCAAAACTTATGATTTGAGTTTCAAAAACCAAAGTGGGGTACAACCTATTTCAAACATCTTTGTGTTGATTTCAAAACCCAAAGGTTGAAACCTTGTTCCTTGCAAGATCTACGAAACAAAGGATTTAAAAATGTGTTTTTAAAAGGAGGGTTTCCAAAAACATTTATAAAGGCTGTTCCTCGCCTTTACTCATAACCCGTGGTACCGCTATGAAACTTGGGGCCCCATGTGTGATGCATCCACATGGCTTGCTGTCGGGCGTATGCAGGTATAGAGGTACGTGACTGTGATCGCTCCGAGTGGTACCCGCATACCACCGTAATCCTAAGCTTAGTTTTTCAAAATCTTACTACAAAAACAACCGCTTCAAAAGAGTTTTAAGAAAAACAAAGGATGTTTTGGATTTCAAAAATGTCCATTCAAATACCCTATCTTGTTTTAAAGCAAAGAGATTTCAAACCCAAAATCTTTGCTAAAACAAACATCTATTTTAAATAAAAACAACTTTTGGGGAAAACAAATTTGGAAAAGTTTTGTTGTGTGAAAACCCCTTCGCCATCAAAACTCTTGGCCTCTTTCAAATGTTTTGAAAACCTAACTCCAAAGCTTCTTCAAAATGCTTTGCAATTTACAAAGGATTTTGGTTTTCCAATTCAAAACCATCTTCAAAAGGGATTTTGCTTTCAAATGAAAACTATTTCAAGTTGCTTCCCTATCTAGAAAAAAGAAAAGGGGGATTTTGTTTCAAAAAAAACTACTTCCAAAGTTGTCTTTTGATCCAAAAAACCATTGTTTAAAGAAAAATAGTTTTCCCAAATGGCATTTAAACTTGCTTTGCAAAATTTTGGTGCGTAAAAATGTTTTCAATTGGTATTTAAACTTGTTTCCTAGAAACCTTGGTTTACAAAAAACAAAATTTCAAAATGAATTTTGAACTTGGTTTGCGTGAGTTTCAAAAGCTCTTTTGAGAAACGGCCTCTCTTCAAAATCCATTTTGATAGAGCAAATGTGCTTTCACCCTATTAAAAAATGGCTTCCTCCATTCAAAATGTTTTATGCAAACTACTTTCCAAAAAGCCTTTCGTTCAAAACCTCTCTCAAAAAAGCTTCCTTGTAAAACTAGATGCACTAATGCATGTAGAACATCCGATAAAAGCCACTAACCTTCGGTGAGCCCACTGAGCCATCCTCCAAGAGTAGTAATCCCTAAATCTCAGGGGCGAGATTCCTGCAAGGGGGGTGGACTGTAACATCCTGGGTATTTGAGCAACCAAAAATAGGGGCTTTTTAAAAATTTCCCCGCAACGTGTGAAGCATGTAGTTGCTAGGTCAAACCTAAATCAACCAAGGTGAGATGACTAATAAATTGGTGCACACATATATATATGATTGTAGGAGAGTGCCCGTGTTCTTGAGTTGGTTTTGAGTTGAGTCTTATTTGGAGTTTCGAGTGCACAAATCTGTAGCGAAATTCCTTTCAATCCCTCCTTGAATTTCCCTTTGAATTCCCTTTCAAATTCCCTTAGACCTAATTCATATAAATGAAAAAGTTTCCTTTTCCTTTTTCCTCCCTAATCAACTTAGCAAAATGGGGAAAACCTCCTATCTTTTCCCTAGCAAAGATTGGAGAAAAATCCCTTCAACTTTTCTCATTGAATTCCTCTCAAATTTCTTCTTTGAATCCATCTCAAATCCCTTTGAATTCCTCCCCAAATTCTGTAAGCCAAAAAGGAAAAATCCATTTTCCTTTTCCCCTTTTCATCTAGCCCAAACGGCCTCCCTTTCCCTGTGACCAAGCCAGCCTCCCTCCTGGCCCGCTCACGCTGCTGGCCCAACTCGCAGCCGTAGCAGCCCGACTCATGCCCTCCTTCCTCTAGCCCATCCTGCGTGCAAGGCCCAACTCCCTTCCACCGCCGCATCGCCTAGCAGCACACCAACCTGTTCGGCCTAGCCACAAGCCCTCGCAAGCCCGTGAGCCCATCGGCCAACGTAGGCCTGCTAGCGCACCAGTGTGGCCCCCACAGCCCTGACGTGCGCCCCTGCCTAACCCTCGGCACACCTGTGCACACCCGACCGCACCCTAGGTGACTCGTGATGCCACCACTATGCCCAGCACAGCATCCTGGCTCAAGCGTTCGTATAGGCACCCGGATCGGCCACTGTGTTTCTCGGCCATCACATCAGACATCGCAGGACGCTGAGACGGCCTCCTGAACCCTATCTCGCGCCATAGTCCCCGCTCTTCTCTTCTTCCTAGAAGCCATCACCATTTCTCTCCCCACTTCTTCCTACTCGCAGTGCCAGAGCTACTCGCCACCGTGACCCTGAGGACACCACCTCCCCATCAGGTCGAGCCAATGCCTGATGTGCCATCACCGGACAGCCTCATCCTCGCCGCGTCGGTCATCATCCTTGCTGTGTTAGAATCACTGCGGCCACCTCCAGCTCCCTCTCTACACATGTGGCCCTGGGCACCGCTATTGCCGAAGCCTCAGCAACCTCGGTCACCCTCACCGATCAACCTCACTCCACCAACACTGCCGCTCATCACCTCGACCATGGCCAGGCATGGTTCCCTCCATGACATTGCCCACCATGGCCGCATCTAGCTCGGCCACGGCATCGCTAAGGACGCGCCTAATGACCTTGACATCAAGCCGTCCATCGTGGAGCAACCAACTCCTCACGACACAACCATAGTGCCCACCTCGCTGCACCTCTATGTGGATTACCAAGCTAGGGACCAACCCAAGGCCTGCACCATCAACGACGCCGGTCACCTACTCCTCCTGAGCCAGCCTCACTGGGCACAAGCCGCCAGCACCGCGGGCCACCCTGGACTAAGCTACGTCGCCCACGCCTCACCACCAAGCTAGGCACCACTGCCTGTTCGCACCCTTACCATGACATTTGCCTACACACGCCGTGCTCTTCAGCCAACCGTTCCCAGAGCCACGACCCCATGACGCCAATGTTCCCTTCGCCGAGTAGCTCGCATCACCACAGTAGCACCACCCTACTAGTCTCGATGGCTAGAACCTACCCCTATGCCACCATCACCCTCGCCCCATTGACCTCCATTGCGTCGCCCTCCTCACCGCACCAAACCGCTACTAGGAGCACCAGCGCCCACACCATGCACTGCCCCGTCCTCGCCGAGCTTTGCCTTGCCATCATCTTCGTTGGCCATAGGCACTTTGACAGCGCCTCCTCCTTGACTGTGCCTTGTGGAGCTTCATAGTAGCATCACCTCGCCAGGGTAGCAGCACCACCTCACCAAAACACCTCCACTGCCGCCGGTGAGCCCCAAAGCCCAAAGCTTCCACCTTTTCATCGTTTCCATCGCTACTCTGCTGAGACCGACCTTCATGTCATGGTTGTTCACTACTGCAGGGAGGTCGTGCCATCCACACCGGGAGCTAGAGCCACTAACCATGCTAACTACCTTGCCACAAGATAGTGGCATCGCCTCCCCATCACCCTGCCCTCCTGCAGCCCGGGTGAGCACTAGACCCTCCCAAAGCTCTGCCTTTTCCTCCTTTCCAATCAATCTCATCGCTGTTCTTGCTAAACCTGGCCTTCGTGCTGCTGTCTTCAATGCCATACGGGAGCTGCAGCCCTGTTGTGCCACTGTCGGAGCTCCGTTGCCACCCCCAGTCACCTCCAGCCCCATCAGGCCAGCAGCAGCCCCCTTCGGCTAGCCGTAGCAAGCTGCAGCCGGCCAGCAGCAAGCCTCCACCACCCAAGAGTGGCTGCAGTAGGCCAGCAGCTAGCTATATCTTGCCTGGGCGCGCCACTATGGCCCTTCACCATCAAGGTCAAACTTTTGAACCCCGTCGAAGCTAATCTCGATGTCAACAAAGCTCTTGCTTTTCATTTCTTACTTGCTCCTATACATGATTATCCGTCTATGCCTATGCCTATGCCTATGTCGTGCCTTCACGTTGGTCTATCTCCCTTTTTTGTCATCTATATCTATGCCTACGCTGTGCCTTCATGCCGGTCTACCTCTTATGCTATGGTGTCTATCCCTCGTGCTATGGAAATGTGCTACTCCGGTCGTCGTTTGTGTTGTCGGTTGTTTGTGTGGTGTTGTCTGTCTATGGATTGTGCCTTCGAGCCGTTCTAGGTTCATGCCTCGTTCGAATTTTTGGTCATGGGTTCATCCCGCCATGGCCAGTGATGCTGAGCTTAACCTGAACCCTCGCTCTTAGTTGGCTTTCTAGTGTCGTGATCATCAGCCCCTTCTATGGCTCTAGGACGTGGCCACCATGGGCTTGACATCGGTGCGCTTCCTACCCACACATGATGAGCCCATCATGGCCTAGTCTATAGAAGATGAACTAGGGGACAATCATTATGGAACTTATGGAAGCCAACTCGTGTATGTATAGCTCACAGCCGTGAGTTGCCTCCCCATGACCATCGGGCTTTACCACTTTTGCTCGCATGTTTATCCTAACCACCTCGTATGCTTGTACTACCTTGACCATAGCGTTCCTTCGAATCTAGCGGTGACAAACACATCACTATGGCGAGTGGATCAAAGGAAGCTAAATCATGTGTCCCCCTCTTTTGGTTCTATCATGCTTAAACCCTTGTATGCTTGTACCTATTTAGACCATAGCATTTCTTGGGTTCTTGTAGTGACAACCGCACCGCTAAGAACCCTAGGGATGTCTTAGTTCATTTAGTGCACCTAGGTCATGGTACCCTACAAGTAGTTTGGGCACTCATGTTCTCTTGTGTATCGCTCCTTTTCAATGCCCTAGTCTCTTGCCATGGCGTGTGGGTTGGAAGAAGTAGACCACCTCCATTCTCTTCTCTTCCCCATTCCACCCTCTCTTATTTCTCATCAATTATAATGGCATATGGATTAACAAAGATCAAAATGGCTTCCTTTCCCCTTAGCCACTCTTTTGGATTCTTGTCAATCTCCATGTTGCTTGGATCAGAAGACCACCGAGCCATGGTGTTCGCTTAAGATGAGCTAGGGTCTATGCCATTCTTATTAAAGCCATACAAGTCGACACAATTGACCTGAGAAGTATTGGCTAGGCTATGACTTAAGCTTGTTCTTAGCGAGCAATCACTCCTATTTCTTTTGGCCTAGGGATCAGACATCCACCGTGAGGGCTAAGTCATTTTTCCTTGGTGTTCTTCCGGTGTAGTTGTTCTTCCATGTCTTGTTGCCTTTTTAGAGTATTGATTACTTTCTATCTTGCTTGTCGCTCTACCAAGATAGTTGCATCGAGGTTAGCATTGATTAGATCGAACCCCCTTAGGATGAAGGATGTGCAAAAGGCAGGTAGGTCCTTGGAGGAGAATGACTACGAGTGCACTGAGGATCTCGGAGATGACATTTAACAAGTGAACATGTGGATGATATGGGTTAGAACTTGATGAATTATTATAAAATATTGATGAACTTGCATAGTATTAGATGGTCCCATTCCTACGCTCTAGTTTGATTGAGGAGATGAAGTCTACGCCCACTGACAAGCTACACCCACTTTGATGATTGCCCATGAAGGAGGAGCCTTCACCCGCTGACGCGCTACGTCTACTCTAATGTTGTTTTATGTGTATTTCCTCTAGCAGAACAATGTAATTAGATGTGTTATCAAGTGTTGTAATACCCTATAAACCTATAATTCCATGATGTATGAACTATGGTATCAACTGAATAATGATAATGTGATAGCTTGGTCTACCTAGACTATCACATTATGATGTAATCTATCGATTTCCCTTCGAGGAAATTGTGGGTCATTTATGCTAGTCCCGACTGTGGGGTTGTACAGGGCTTCTATGTTTGTTCGCCTTAATGAACAAGGCATGGTCAGTGGAAGGTGAAGGATTCCCAATTGCTTCGAAAGAACATTTTACTTCAAACAACCATTTCTTTGATGGCTCTGTTTTAGGGGAAACTTCCTCAGAAGGACGTAAAAGCTTTTCGTGCCCAAAATATTTTGAGGTATTGCCGAAATCCCCGAATTTGATAGGAACTCTGAAAGGATAAATCACCCTTTCCTTCGGTGTTCGTGGTTTGGGTGAGGGCTCATTAGTCGAATCTAGGGATGGTACGTGTTTGGATTCGACTAATGAGGACTCCTCAACACTCAACATGACTTTTGCCTAGAGTGGTTTGGTTCTTATGACAGAAGATGTGTTGCTTTCTAGGAATTTTTTAATGTATTTAACTTGTTCCGTCATGGGTTTGTGTGTAAACCGGCCTTTGATGGTCACGTCTAGGCATAGGTCAGCATTTATGTCAATACCCAAATAGAAGAGTCGAAGCAATATGCTATCGGGTAAAGACAAATCTGGGTTAGCGTGTATTAACGCTGAAAACCTAGCCTAGGCTGCACCTATAGACTCCTTCTTGTACTACTCAAAGTCGAGGATCGCCTTTGGTAGAGAGTCGATATGGGACATGGAGAAGAATGCAAGGTAAAACTTGTCTTTAAGTTCATCCCAGTCCCCATCCATACATTCTACGGCAAGTGTGTACCATTGCTTTGCCTTCTCTATGAGAGAAAAGGGAAACAATTTTCACTTTAGAGTTTCTTGTGTCATGCCTGAGATGCTCAGACACAAACACATCTCCTTGAATTCATGTAGCTGGTGGTAGGGGTTTTCATTATCATGCCTAGAGAAGGGTTGTGCTCGAACCATGGCTATTAAGCCAGGGTGGAGTTCACAGCTGGATGAAAAGTTTGGTTTAGAAGGTGGCTTAGGGAACTCGCCCTTTGAAGCAAAAAGGGTTGGATTTGGAGTTGGCTTCATGATAGAAAAGATAAAAGAAAATATTTTTTTTGTTTTTCTTTTTCAAATAAAATATGAGGATGAACAAGGTTCGAAGAAAATACGGCAACTATTCCCTAGCAATGGAGCCAGAAATGCATGTTGGTATTTCTTAACGCATACATAAATAATCTGAAAGTGCACGAAATTACCATTGTAGCACTTCACCCGAAGTATTTAAGGTATCGTATTTTCCACAAGAAACAGAGGTACTCTTCTAGCTAGTTTGTCCAAGCACAACACAAGGGTAGAATTAGCAGAGGTTGAAATGGATTCCTATGGTTTTATGGTATGAGGATAGATAAATGCTACTCCTACTTCCTCACTTTAGGCACCAGAGCGCACCTAGTCTGCTAATCGATACCTGGCTTGTAGCCTACATCAAACCCGGACGTGGGGGAATATGAGGGACAGGACAAGGCTATCACCACCTGCCTGCCTACCCTTCAACCATGGGGAACGAGGCAAATGAAGATAGCTTCTAGCCTAAACATCATGTCTATGCTATCGACTATTACTCTAGCATGCATGCAAGGGTTATCCGTCTCTATTAGGGCCCTTCTACTAGAGCATCCGCCATGAGCACAGACGATGAACCTGCAAACAAGTGAGAGTATAGCTTAACTAATCAAAGACTTTCTAACCGAAAGAACCATGAACACTCACTTAGCCAAAGAACCCATTGAAGTAAAGATGCTCATCGAGGTACAAGTTAGGGAGACACCGACAAGCCCTGTGCTACCCCAAGCTCTCCCTAACATATCTCCCTTACTACTCTACTAGCTATCCAGGGCATAAGCCCATGGAGTGTTGCTCAAAAGTGGAGAAGATCTTTCCTTGTTGTGTGTGTTGTAGAGGAGGGGTACCCCTCTATTTATTCAAGAGCCTAGGTGGGGCTGGATGCTATTCTTGGCAGCAAAATAGGAGCTCCACCGCCTTAGCATGGAGGCATTCAACTGCTAGAGCAAGGAGAGATAGGGAGGCGCCCGAAGGGGGTCGCCCTCCCCCTAGGGTCGGCCACCCCTTGATCACCTGCCTCTGGCCACCGCCTTTGTGTGGAAGGCTTTGGGCTGGTCCTGTATCACATCCCAGTGGTGCTTTGCTTCATTTGAGTTGAGTTGGTGGGCGCCTTTGACATTCTTTTGTGCAATTCAGCGTCGAAAAGTGCCTTCTGTGAATTTCTCTATGCATTTTAGGTTTGTGACCTACAAAGCATGCTTGTACTAAAACTTGTGGAAAGTGAGAGTAAAAATCCCTAATTATAAATTTTGGTGTGCACATTTGTTTATTTCGTTTAAACGTTGGCGGTAGGATTATAAGTTAAGCATCGCCAACACTCCTCGCACTTCCATGTGATTGAATATAGGAAGAATAGGGCCGGTGAGTCCATAGGTGTGAGCATCTACTCATCTAAGAGTGCTAGCATGGATGTTTAAGGAATCTGAATGGGGTGAGGGTGTTGTACGCACATATTCGACAAGTGCTTTTCTTAATGGTTTTATGCACTGGCTGGAGTTGTCCCAGATAGTTGCTAGTTGATATGCAGGGAAAGACATGGTGGAAAATTTGTAGGCATAGGGTGAAGCAATCTCCATCCATGAAGCTCATGGTTAGTTGTGTGTATGTACTGCTAGTATGTTTAGGAAGTATCACCTTTAATTCTGGGTCCTAGAAAACTCTAGGTTCCGATAACTAGGACATTGAAGCATACGATGACCACGCTGGAGATATTTGGATGGAACAATATTAAATTTGGTTATGATGTTTGTGGTCCTAGACTACAGAGTGATTGCAGTTGACCTAGAATGGAATTTAATTTTCCTTATTGGCGAGGACAAAAAACTGATCGCATATGACATGAACCTTAGAAAAGTTCTTGTCCTCCCTACCCAGTCATGCGGTATCATAGACCTACCTAGAGGCAATGTCTGGAGGGACCTCACTATCTTCCTTATGTTCCCTTGTTCATGGAGTCAGTAGGAGAGCAATGAAGTTGCAAATGTTGTTCTTTCTTCATGTAGGGAGTTGTTTTCATTCTATATACAGTCCAATTTTTCCTTGGTAACTAAAACAATTGTATGTTGAATATTATTAATGTTGCTGCTTTGTGCAGGTTATGGAATCTGAGTGCTTTTGAATGATTTTCCTGCAATGGCTAAGGGAGGAAGAAGATGGGTTCCATGGTGCACTGGCTACCAAGTAGAAGGAAGCTTTGCCTTGCAAGTAAGAGTGACAATCTGAAGGAGCGGAGCACATCTACCTCATTTTTATTATGTAAGTCTATAGGGAGCAGAACCTTTATTCTCCTATGTATGTACTACTTGTGTTAATTCTTGAGTTAACACAGTTGTTATGTTAGTGTCGCTTCTTATTATAAAAAATACTCTTCATTGTGGACATGATGAATGGTGTGTAATGATTATATCTATATGGTGTGTATTCAGTAAGTTATTAAGGCCCATCTGAATTAGTAAATAAATTGTGAAAACCGGATGCAATTGTATCACTGTTGGATGTAAGGGCCATTGTTCCGTTTTGTCATCACCGCTTGTAACACTAGCCGTTGGTGAAGCAGATGGCCAACACCATAGCTATTCATCTCATGTGGCTAGGGGTCAATAGTGTATCACTATCGAATTCGTACTGCAATATGAAGGTGACCATTACAAATGACTAGACAGTTAAGCAACGGTGATTGTCCACCTCGACACAGACTGCGTCGAGTGCCAAAGCAACTGGTGAACATGCATTGCACATAGTCAGGTCATTGTGCATGGCGACTGTGATCCTGATCATTGGTTAAAATAGCGATGTTAGTGTATAGCCACATAGGCAGGGTCATGGTACAACACGACAGAAACAATGACCTAATCATGTACATATCATAATCCAACATGGTGGTGTTAGTGTACACCAACATAGGTGGGTCATGCTCCAATGCGATGGAAACAATGACCTGATCATGGACGGATCATAAGCCAACACAGCGGTGTTAGTGTATACCAGTAGATGGTCTCAGATAGTGATGACTGATAACTATGACTATCACTACCGATAGCTTACTAGTCGAGGCCAAAATTGGACTCCGATGGGGGTTACGACGTAGTTGTGAAAGGTACGAGTATTGTAGTGATCCATCCATACTATATGGGCCCTCTAAGAAGTGCCTCATGAGGTAGATGGACATCCAAGTGTACACAATATTGAAAAAGGCTAGTGGAAAAATTTTCTCAAGCTTGCATAAGATGAGTGGGATGTCCCATTTCAGCTTTTTCATGACTTCTTTCCTCAGAGTTCTACTGCATAGTTGCTTGAAGAAGTTCCCAAGTTCTAAAGCAGCTTCATATACATCTTTGGAAACAACCCCTCTTAAGCCTATAGGTATGATCCTCTAGAGAAGGACATGGCAAGTATAGCATTTTCAGCTTGCAACTACCTTGGTACCATCTACACTTATGGATTTTGTTAGGTTGGCTGCATAACAAGCTAGAAACTTGACACCTTTAAGGAACTTGCAAAATTTTGCTCTGTGTTTTTTCATCATGACATAGCGAGCTTTTGGGAATTTAAGTGAGGTGCCTTGCTGCACGCTGTGATATTGAGGCCATATGTTCATATCATGCAAATCTAGCCTAGCGTTCGTTGTGTCCTTTGTCTTGCCCTCCACTTTCAACAATGTCCAAAGAATGTTTTCACATATGTTCTTCTCAATGTGCATGACATCAAGATTGTGTGGCAGCAACAGGTCCTTCCAATACGGTAGCCCCCACCAAGTAGATTTTAATTATAAATCACTGGCTCTCCATGCTTTTGTTTCTTTTTTCCATCGTGCTTACCTTGGGCAGACATCTTTCACCTTCTCGAGTTCCTCAAGGGTAAGCAGACATCTTTCACCTTCTCGAGTTCCTCAAGGACCTCCTGTAAGGTGAACTTTTCTGACGCATCTCGGTCCTTAGTTTTTCCATCAAAATCCAAGCTCGTCCTCCAAGGGTGATCCCTAGGAAGGTAACGACGGTGTCCAATGTAGCCTAGCTTCTTTCTTAGGGTCCTTGACAAAGGATTTTTGTCCTAATAAATACATGCATAATGACCTTTTGTAGTTCAGCCTGACAAGGTGCTCAATGCTAGAAAATCATGTATGCACCAAATGTAACACCCTAAAATATCATTTTCAAATTAGTAATTAAATTTGAGCATTTATTTGATTTTATGTATTTTTAACCTAGGCAAAATAGTAATTTTTGATTAATTAAAATTAACTATAATGTTTAAAAACATGTTTGTTGCATTCATGCCGAAGCATACTATTTTTGGTTGAGTGTAGGGCTAGGTTGTCTAAAGTTGAATTCAAAATTCATTTGAATTTGGCTTGGATTTGAAAACTAGAAATAGAAAGGAAATTAATTTTGAAAAACTTTCTTTTCTCCCTTTTTCTAGCCCAGCCCCGGAAAATAGCCCGGCCTCTTCTTCCTCCCCTTCCCGGCCTGGCCTGCTCAGGCGGCCCAACTCATGCCTCCCCTTCCTTCCTTTTCCTCCCAAGCATTCGGCCTGCTCTGCACCAGCCCTGCTTCGCGTCGCTTCGCACATGGCGTAGCCCACCAACGTGGCCCTGCTTAGCGCTGCTTGGCCTTTCCCGCATGCACTCCGCTCCCTTCCCTCACACTACATCGCTAGCCCCACCTAATAGCTGCCCTGCACGCCCACTCTCTCTCCCTTCCTCTCGCTGTGATGTAGGTCCCACCTATCGGACACTCTTTCCTTTCCTTCCCCTTTTCCTTCTTCGCTGCCTGACGATGGTGCTATGACCTACAGCAAGCCGCTGCACCCACACCAAGCTTGGCAGATGACCAATTTCGTAGCCCTGCGTGCTCCCCTTCCTTCTACCGCAGCGCTGCCCTGCCTACAAAACCTTGAGTCAGACCCTTCCCTCTCATTTCTGTTCATCCGTGCTTGAGCTCACCACCGCCGCACGACAATCCACCATTCCCGAGCCCAATCCTCATCACTAACTTGCCTTGGAGCTCCGTCGTACTCCCCCACATCCAGTAGGTACCATCAATTCTTCATTTTGGTAACCTAATGCCCGGATTTCAATCATCCATGCCTTGTCTTCTCTCTCCAGTTGCTACTGCCATCGACCCGTGCCTTCAGAGCCCTCTTGGATGCCACGACCTTCATTGTTGGACTCACGGTGAGCTCCCAAACCTCCTCATCCCCTTCTTGTCACATTTGGTGCACTAGAGCACTATATCGGTGAGCACTAGTCAATGCTAGCCATGGGGCCACCATAGGACCGTCTCTCCGGTGCATTTCCTGCCCTCGGTTTACACCCCGTTGAGTTCATGAGCGCCTGTAGATCAATTTTGTGTGCTTGGTTTGACCGAAGGAGGTCTAGAACGTCCGTACCTAGTGTTTGCCACCTTGCTTGCCTTGCTACCGATCTTAGCGGGCTCGTTGGAGTTGCTGTGCAGCCAGTAGAGGTTCCCCCATGCGTCCCACACCGTCGGATCCATCTAGACGGCCAAGATTTAAACGTACCGATTGGATGTGTAACTGGTCCACCGTGGACCCAGTGGACTCGACCCACTGGTGCCACATCAGCATGCGCCCATGCACGGGTGGTGCACTGCACCATCCAGATTAGGCCATGTGTCCATCCAATCAGCAGTCCGTAGTCAACCTGCAGTCAGCTACGTGCCTTTTGCGCTTAGGTCCCTATAGTTTCTAGAAATCAGTCCACACTCCATGCTAGCTCAAAATAATTTCTTTTTGGTCCTGTTAGTCTTCTATTTTAGCCCCTGTAGCTTTGAGTATTAGTACCCGCAGTCCAGTTAACATTTAAAATTCAGAATTAATTAGTTTAAATTCAAATTTGAGTTCATTTAATTACAGAAATGCCATCAAACTTGTTTGGGCCATAACTTTATCATTTTAACTCCGATTTGACCCGTTCAAATTGCGTTAGGACCATATTTACATTTTCTATGTGTTTATACTACTGTTAGGCATGTTTTCAATATTTAAAATTCATGGGTAGATTTAATCTATTATTTAACTAAAGGAAAACTTGTTTAAATCATGACTTATTCATTTTAACTCCAAAATAGTCCGTTCAAATTGCATTGGATTCATAATGGCGTGACCTACACATTAGTATCAATGTTTTCTATGTCAAAATCCCTAGAATTTCACGGTTTAAATCCCAACTTGAATAATAATTATGTCACTAGATTTATAAATAAAATGTAATAAATTCCACTTTGATTTTTAAAACCAAATATAAGTTTGACTTAATTCAACTTAACTACTTTCTCTAAAATATAATTTACATACTTTTATATAGTAAAATAAATAAAGCTTATGATTTTCTGTTTTATAAGCAAAATCTTTCGGTAGATGTATCTTTTCAATTGTAGCTCTGATTAGCGTGTTTTTCACGTCTATATGTTCAGAGCAGGGACGTATATTCGTTTTTCAAACTGTTCATCTTGATTTTATGTTTGGTGTACTATTCTAATTTAGATCTATTATTTGCTTCGTGTATGATTGCATGGATGCTTGTGTGGTGCTCTATGATCAAGTCCAGTCGGTGAGCTATACGTGGTGAGTCCAGAAGAAGTTCTTGGAAGATTTGGACCAGAAGAAGATCTAATATGAGTTTAAGGCAAGTATAGCATGGGACCATCCTTGCTACCTATTCACCTTCAATCATTTAATTCATGTTGCATGTGTCTACCTTGGCAAATGTAGTAATTTTCCTAGCAAATTGATGTAACACCCTAGGTGTTAGCCTTGCATAACTTGACTTGCATAGCATGAGCATGATCATCAAGCATTCATATATAAGCATTTACACTTGAAACATTTGATTAAAACATATGCAACATTTCTTATTATTTCATGTTTCCATGTGTATATACATATGATCATGAATGTATACAGGTAATTGGTTGATATGAGTCACAAAAACATGTTAGCAACACTTAGGTTAGCAAATGGAACATTGTTCAGGAATGCCACCCTTTCATGATCAAGCACTTAAGTAATGTTACATGCGTTGACCTGGATAGCCCTATGTGTGACTAATACATGAAATGATGGTGTGACCTTGCAGTTAGCTTAAACATGTTTAGAGTATCATTATGAACAACTTTGATATTCATGGTTAGGGGTAAATAGGTCATTAAGCCCTAGTTTGAAGGTATACCATCATTTAAATGTGACATGTTTGACCAAGTTTGAACTATGTGGCAGAGACCTTGCATGGAGGTGGTCACTAAAGCAAAGTTGTAGTGTTTGGCAAGAGGAACAACTTTTATTTTTGGGTCATTGACTGATTTAGCACCTAACATGCTTGAATGAGGCTCACAAAAATCAGCAAATCCACATTTTCCACACTTAGCAATTTTCGCTAAGTCTCTTGGAACTGACAGATTGACAAGCCGACTTTGGGGATGATGTAACTCGGTTTTGGTTGTGAATTAGCACATGATTCTTTAATAACAAATGGAGCTAGTACTTAGGTCTACAAGTTCTGTTTAGGTTGTTGCACTAACAAGCTATGGATTAGGATATTTAATTGCTTCAAATCGCGTCGTCAGGCTCGGTTCGGGGCTCTGATGGCCAACCCGTTCAGTCTTCAGTGGCCAACCGGCAACAGAGCATGTCCGCCATGTGGAGGGAATGAAGCCGGCATGTCACCACTAGTCTGAGCAGCCAGGCCACGTTAAGCCACAGCGCGGCTGTGTCGGGCCAGAGCGCACTTTATCATCCCCAGCACTCGCCCGCTCCGTCCCTGTGCTCTCATTTCACTCTCTGCCTTTTTCCTTTGCCCACCCACAGCAACCGCAGCCGCCACAGCAGCAGACAGCACCGCTGTCACCATTGCTGGCCACCCTGCTTGCCTTGCGCCGCATCACGTCGCTCCTCCACCACCGCAGCAGTGCCATTGCACCTCTACCGAGCACTGTGCCAACTCTGCCGAGTACCCGCCAACTCTGCCGAGCACCTGCGCCAACTCTGCCGAGCACCGCGCCAACTCGGCCGAGCACCATGCCAACTCCACCGAGCACCGCAGCCACTCCATCGTCATCCCAGAGTCTCACCGCGCCCACATTTGCTTACTAACCACGCCCGGTAAGTCAGTTGTGGCCGCACCGCCTTCGACTGCCTTTCACCATAATGGTTGGTACTCTAGAACCGCCATCACGTGCAACAACTCGTAGACTCATTAGATCCAGTCATAGCAGTCACCGATGGTGTGGCGCCGTCGTCCTGCTCTGCCGCCACCGGAGAGGGTCACCGTCGGCGAACTTCGGTTGTTCCGCACCGAGCTCTGTATTGACGTGTGGGATCGACTGAACCAAGGGCTCCAGCTGTCTGTGACTCGATGGAGAATGCTAGTTCATCTAGTTTCAGTTTTCGTTGCAAACTTTGAAAACAATGATAAGTAGGGTGTAGAAATCCAAATATTGTGAACCAAATTTTGTAGTGTTCCTTAGGAAGTGTAGTATTTATGAACAATATAAAATCTGTTGCTTGACACCTTTTTGTAGGGTTTTCCGTTTCCACAAAAATAACCCTTGCTAGCTTGTCATTTTTGCCTAGGATGTTTTACTTGTCAAATGGCATGAAACTTTTACAGTAGTCTATCGGTAGCACTAGTAGGCCACTGTAAATTTCTGAGAATTTATTATGTATATTTAGTATATGTTTATTATTTAACCTAAGTATCTAAATAAAATAATAAAGTCATTTAAATAAATAGTTTGGGCTTTACCATTATGTTTTCTTGAGTGTATTTGGTATGCATGAACTGTTGATAGACTTTGTGTTGTCAAAATTTGAATGCTTACATGAAGTAAAAGTATTGTTGCTTTATAATTCGAGTTGGGAGGGTATTCGGACAGATTCTGTAGTTTGGTGTGTTACATAGTGAAAATGATGTTTACTGTAAAAATGGTTAATAACAAAGTTGTAGATAACTTCTTCATATATCTTGTGTAAAAATTTCAGGACCATAGGCAAAAGGGTTTAGGAGTTATAGCTGTTTAAAGTTAGTATTTCTGAATTGCTTGCTCTCTGAATTTCTGGACAGCATTGGGTTGCTTGTCTGTTTTGGTTAAGATAAATTGTGAATTAGCTTTTGGTGATTAAATAGGAGTTGTAGGAAATTTTATAAGCTTTCCAGAAAGTCCAATATCACCACATTTGGATAAGTAGAACTACAGTTATGAGTAAAATGAGTAGCTGCTGTTTTGTAGTGTGGTACATGAATTGTTGAAGTAGTTAATTGAATAATCAAGAAGAGATATGCACATACTCAGTAAAACACAATGCACTTGTTATTACTTCAGCACCATGATGTTAAGAATACTTACAAGAGTGCATTCATCATGTATCATCATATTATACTTGTCGGCATGCATACATTCACAATACCTTATGCCATATTCATGCATATAGGATCGGAGGAATAAATAACGTTGCTGGAGTTCGACGAAGTAGAGGAAGGGGACCAGCAGGAGAATCCTCAAGCCGCAGCTCCTAAAGGCAAGGAGTGGAACCCTGAAGAGCTTCCAGAGTGTCCTGATCACCGCCCCACGTCCTTTCTGAAAGGCAAGCCCCGGAGCATTTTAAGTCTCCCTAGTATTTTACAAATGATTACTTAAGTCCTTATGATTGATGTATTAGGTTATAAGAGTTGAATGGAACCACTTGATGCATATAAATTCCTTGTCCTAGATATATACACCGTTAACCTTGTGTAGGTCCAGAATCGAATATATGCTTAGCCATGCTTAGACCGGTAGAAGTCAGGATGATTTCCTTGTCACCTACGAGATATAGGTGGGTACCGGAGCACGGTTGGCTATATTTGCTATCGTGGAACAGAACCACGGAGTGATGTAAATTGAGGCTGGGTGGAGTCTATGCGTAGGTTGACTCAAGTGATTCCGTCTGTGCCGATTAAGGACCGTACCATTGTTGGTGCTTCTAACAAGATTGAACGCATGCCTATCACCTAGCTAGCCGGATAACTCATTCCGACAGCGAAGCCGAGTAGCTCAACTCAGGCCGGGTCCCATTCTGTTGTGCGCTCCTTGTAGGGAGCCAAACTGAGCCCAAGGGCTGGGTAGTCCTGAACGTCATGGCATTTGGTGTCCCCGATTGTGCGGCGCGGTACGAACCCACGAAATGTGTACCTGAGTTGTACCAAAGGTGACCTAAGGCGACTAATGATCTGGTCTGCCTAGGTTTCTGTTAGGAATAAATTTCCAGCTGGTTGAAATCGATTCAAATCGCCGTCTCTCCCTAGATAGTGAGAAACTTGGCTAGTCCCAGCATCGTAGTAACTGTGTTATGGAACATGATGGTTCGAATGAATATGGAATTACAATACCGGCTATGGTTACTATTGTATGCTTCTTAAATGATATACCACATGTTTGGCAAAGGTTAGTCGCTAATTTAGAGATGGATAGTTATAATTAACTTGATAACGGAATCATAATTGTATAACTGAGTTAATCGCTTTTATGCAAACTGTTGTCAAGCTATCTCTACTTATACAGCCTTGCATGATCCTTGGAGTCATTTTATTTCTAGTTTATGATGGGTAAGCCTAGCTAAGTACCTTCTCATACTCAGGGTTTTATTTCCCATTAGTTGCAGATGGCACTGTGTATCATGGTTATTGCAAGAGTTTCTTCTATCCCGCTATTGATGAGGAGTAAGCCTTGGGCAGGCTTCTTTATTAATCCCTCTACTTGCTTTGTGGGCTGTGATCCTATTTCAGCACTGTACTAAACTATGTTGGAAACTTTACTTTCAAACTTAATTACTTCCGCTTTTATCTATCAAACTCAGTTTGTAATAACTTGGTTTCATACTCTGATGATGAAAAATGTATCTGTGAACTTTATGTAATATGTGACATGTATGTTGAATCATGTACGGTCTTGGTTGTTGTAAATCATTTATCGAGACCCGTCATGGTACTCGATGGACTACCTGGGTTTATATGGGTTCAAGTATGACTAGTACGACCACTTACGGGCTGCCATTGTACTTGTACTCTTATAAATTGGTCGGTTCTGCAACAATTGATATCCTAGATTTCTCGATACCTTTGGGTTATTGGATTGGGAAGTTTTGCTAGTGCTCAAGTACAACCATGATCTTGTAACTTGACTAATGGTATATGCAATAAACACTAAAACATGCCTAATAGTAGTATAAACACGTAGAAAACATAAATATGGTCCTAACGCATTTCGAACAGGTCAAATCAGAGTTAAAATGATAAAGTTATGGCCTAAACAAGTTTGATGGCATTTCTGTAATTAAATGAACTCAAATTTGAATTTAAACTAATTAATTCTGAATTTTAAATGCTAACTAGACTATGGTTACTAATACTCAAAGCTACAGTGGCTAAAATAGAAGAAAACAGGACCAAAAAGAAATTATTTTGAGCTAGCATGGAGCGCGGATTGATTTCTAGAAACTGTATGGACCTAAGCACAAAAGGCACGCAGCTGACTGTGGGTTGACTGCGTGTGGGGGTATTAACCCCTATACCCTTACGGCTAAGCTTGGGCCGGCCCGGATCGATGGGTTCGGTCTAGCCGAAAGACGACGTGCGGCCCAGCCAACCTGGTTGGAGTCCCGCGCAAGGAGTCAAGGCAGATTTGGCGATCAAGCAGGATCCTAGGTCGGTTAGAGTAGGAATCCTTATCCGGCCACATATGGCAATTGTAACTGACTAGGATTAGTTTCTAGATCTGTAACTCTGCCCCTCTGGACTATATAAGGCGGGCAGGGGATCCCTCTAAAAAAACATCTCTCATTGACATACAACAATACCAATCAGACGTAGGACGTAGGTATTACGCCTTCTTGGCAGCCGAACCTAGATAAAACCTCAGTGTCTAGTCTTGCGTCACCATCTTGTTTGTGACTTGCGCATCTGTCTGCCGACAATCTACTACCTTGGGCATACCCCTAGGTAGACTGCCGACCGGGGGGTGTGCGTATTGCTCTCCAAGCAAACAAGACGGTCATCACCTCTGGCTCCATGGCTACTCTCAACGGCCTCACGTTCACCATCGGCCAGATCACCTGGACCACCAGCTCCAACGACGCCATCGCCATGACTACGGAGGAGGCGTGGATTCATTCTGCGCCGACCACTACTTCACTTGCGTCGGCTATGGCTCCGACCACTACGGATACAGCTCCGACCACTACGGCTATGGCTCCGTCCACAATGGATCTGGCTCCGACCACGGTACATCTGGCTCCAACCACGATACATCTGGCTCTGACCACGCCTACTGTCACCTTCAGCCATGCCGATGACCCATCATCCGCTTCCCCGCTACAAAGGGAAGCAGATCGACAACACCGACCTGCTCGATTCCATCGATCAAGTCGGCACCAAACTCGCTGAAACCCTAGCTTTGGTAAGTACAATTCAAAGTCAACCTAATGAGCAGGTAACCGCTCCCCACAACAGATCTATCCAACCAGCTCGGACCAGTCGTCCTACATGACTTAGAACAGATCTCGTGGTCATATCTACTCCTGAGGGGCGCTCCACTCGTCGCCAGCCGACCTTCGCAACAGGTCTCCGACTCTCCGAGTACGAAGCCTCGATGGAGAACCACCAGGTCCAGCCCTACGGCCTGCAAAACACTGCTTCCAGCTACGCGTACAGCCTACAACGCCGCCCGGACCTGTGTTCTATGCGCCGACCTCGGCAGAAGCCACGCAACTTCATCAACATGGTCCGGATTGAAGATCATCATGAAGGATCCATCCACACGATCCAAGAGGGTGACTCTAGCTTCTCATCTGGCACCGCATCTGATGCCTCCATCCACACCGAGCTCCAGCATCACAAGGATGAAGGCGTCGAGTACGATCTGAATATCTCGGATCACGCCCTGGGATTCCCGCAATTCCCGTCTTTTCCGCCAAGGCGAGGGGGTTTGATCAACGTGGTCAGCAATGACGAACCATCGACAGTTGGTGAAACAGAACAAGAAAGGACTGCACGTGAAGCACGCAACATTGACCGGTTTAATCACTGGCAAATTGAAGCCGAAGCAGACCAGGAGGCACGGCGCATAAGGGTCCAGCCACGTGACCTCAATGACGCTTTCGACAGGGTGGGAGACAAACAAGTCTTTAGGACTCCAAGTGCTAACGTAGCCATCACCATGGCGACAATGCAACGGCTACCGAACACCCCGGAAGCCCAAGCAGTTCGCAACAAAATACGAGCCTATCTAACGGCTGCTATGGCCCAGACCTCGGAGATTGCAAACCAAGCTCGGGCTCCATCCATGTCAGTCGAGTCAAGCCACAGCCGCCAGCACCCAAGTCGTTCACAGCCACTCAACCAACATGGCTCGTGCAACAACGATGGCCATGATGGTGGCCAGAATGACAACCGTCGTCAGGGACAATGACCGTCGGGACAACCGCGACAATCGCCGCGATAACCACGGTCGCAAAGCTAATCCAGATGGCAATCGGGATCACCACTGATGGCAATAATGATCTCCGTCATTACCTCGGTGGATGGGATCTGCGCGCTCGCATCAACCAGAGAGCCGACGATCGAGCATCCTATGAAAGCCACCACCGTATGGAGTATGACACCACTCACGGTCCGCTGGGTCTGAAGCAGTTTACTCCGCACCTTCGCCAAGTCATATGGCCCAAGAATTTCAAGCTCGAGAAACTTCAGAAATACGACAGCAAGGAAAACCCTGAATTATGGGTCATGCTCTATGAAACTGCGTGCCGATCAGCCATGGCTGACGAGCATGTCATGTCTAACTACTTCCCAGTCGCTGTTGGTCATGCAGGTCACCAATGGCTGGTTAGCTTGCCGACGAACTATTTTGATTCTTGGTAGGAGCTCAAGCAGGCCTTCATCGACAATTTCATCGCCACTTGTGAACAACCCGGCAACAAGTACGATCTACAACGGATCTAAGATCGGAAAGACGAACCACTGCGCGAGTACGTTCGGCGTTTCTCGGAGATGCGCATCAAGGTCCCATCAATCTCCGACAACGAGGCAATCGAGGCTTTCATCACTGGTCTCCGCTTCCACGACGCCCTAAGAGACAAGCTCCTCCAGAAGAGACCCGAATCAGTCACAGCGCTCTTGGCCATCGCTAAGAAATATGCGGACACCGACGATGCTAAAAAGATAATTGTTGAAGAAGCAGCAAGGGTTCCACGCTCTGATTACCCTCCACGCCACGACGATTACCGCGGTAGTCGTGGTCGGAACGACAATTTTGACCGCCGCAACCGGCGCAATGACTCCCGCGACCACCACGACCAACATAACCAACGGCGCAACCGCCGTGATGATTACAGGAGCAAGCATGCTCGGGAAAACAACGGCGAGGTCAATACCGTTAAAAAGGGGGGCAGACGTTGTAACTACGAAGACGACTACGCTAAAGCATTGAAGGGGCCCTGCCAGCTCCATCCTAAGTCGAACCATACCATGGAGAATTGCCACGTCCTCAAGACTATCTACACGCATCAACAGGCTCCGGATACGTCCGACAAGCCTAACGACGCAGGGGAACAGCGCAACGAGGATAATGATGACGACGATGCAGACCCTCGTCACAAATACATCAAGCCAACCGATCACATGCACACCATCATCGGTGGCAAGTTGTCCATTGAGACCAAACGAGAACGCAAGCTGCTTGCCTGCGCTTGCTTGAACGTGGCAAACACCGACAACCTTCTCACCGATTCGCGGCTCCCACCATGGTCTCACCGTGAAATCTACTTCAGCAGGAAGGACCAATGGGGACCAATGGACCGCCATACCTGAGACTAGGGCATTTTCCCCTGGTCCTCGACCCTTGTATCAACAAGGTTCAGTTCGATAGGGTACTGATCGACGGCGGCAGCTCTATTGATATACTGTTCAAGAATAGTCTGCCCGCCCTGAAAATAGACCAGGCAGACTTGAAGCTGTACGAAGCATAGTTCTGGGGCATTCTCCCCAGACAGAGCTCTACACCTATTGGGCAGATCATGCTACCTGTGCAATTTGGGACTCCGGACCACTTCCGCACCGACTACGTCAACTTCATGGTCGCTGACTTCGACGGCACCTACCATGCTATTCTTGGTCGACCGTCGCTCACCAAGTTCATGGCCATACCTCATTACAGGTATCTGGTGCTCAAGATGCCTACTAAGAAGGGGGTTCTAACCCTTAGGGGCAACGTATATGCAGCTTATACCTGCGAGGACGATAGCTTCAAAATAGTAGAGGCCCACGACCTCTCTATTCGCATGGCCGAGACCGTGCTCGACACTAAGGAGACCTCAGCCGACCACCTGAAGATCCCAAACCTCGAGACCCCACGCAAGAACATCAAGTCAAGGGAGCACAAGGTGATCCAGCTGATCGATGGCGACTCCAGCAAGACAGCCCTTATCGGGGCCAACCTGGATCCCAAATAGGAAGACGCGCTCATCGGGTTCTTGAGAAGCAACGTGGATGTGTTTGCATGGAAACCTGCCGACATGCCCGGTGTACCTCGGAACTTGATCGAGCACTCCTTAAATGTCAATAGCAAGGCCAAACCAATCAAGCAAAAGCTACGATGGTTCGCTCGCGACAAAAAGGAGGCGATTAGGATAGAAGTCACATGGCTTTTGGCAGCCGGATTTATTAAAGAAGTATATCATCCGGAGTGGTTAGCCAACCCGGTTCTTGTATGCAAAAAGAATAATGAATGGAGAATGTGCGTTGATTATACTGATCTTAACAAACACTGCCCTAAGGACCCCTTCGGCTTACCTCGCATAGATGAGGTCGTAGATTCAACCGCCGATTGCGAGCTGCTTTCCTTTCTCGATTGCTACTCTGGTTATCACCAGATCGCTCTCAAAAAGGATGATCAGATCAAGATGTCTTTCATCATGCCTTTAGTGCCTACTGCTACACAACTATGTCATTCAGGCTCAAGAATGTTGGGGCTACATACCAACACGCCATTCAGGCCTGCCTCATAGACGAGATAAAAGATGACCTAGTAGAGGCCTATGTGGATGATGTAGTTGTCAAAACCAAGGAAGCACATACCCTTGTTGACAACCTAAAACGTACCTTTGCGGCCCTCAATACATTCCAATGGAAGTTAAACCCAAAGAAGTACATCTTTGGTGTTCCTTCTGGCATATTGCTAGGCAACGTCGTCAGTTACGATGGCATACACCCTAATCCGGAGAAAGTCAAAGCTGTCTTAGACATGAAGCCCCCCAAGAAGGTGAAGGATGTCTAGAAGCTTACCGGATGCATGGCCGCCCTAAGCTGTTTCATATCAAGATTAGGAGAAAAAGGGCTACCGTTTTTCAAACTGCTCAAAGCATCTGAGAAGTTTGAGTAGTCGGAAGAAGCAGACGCTACCTTTATGCAGCTAAAACATTACCTTACATCACCTCTAGTCCTCACTGCTCCTAGAGAAGACGAAACCCTCCTACTTTACATTGCAGCAACCAATCAGGTGGTCTCCACTACCATGGTGGTCGAGCGCGATGAGCCGGGCCACGCCTATAAGGTACAGCGGCCAATTTATTTTGTCAGCAAGGTACTCAACGAATCTAAGACCAGGTACCCACAGATTTAGAAACTGCTCTACGCCATACTGATAACATCCTGAAAGTTGAGACATTACTTCGACGGATATCGTGTGGTGGTCATGACCGAGTACCCTTTGGGGGACATCATTCGCAATAAGGATGCGAATGGGCTCATCGTCAAATAGGCAATGGAGCTATGCCCATTCTCCTTGGAATTTGCAAGCCGTACTACAATCAAGTCTCAGGCACTCGTCGATTTCATCGTTGAGTGGACAGACTTAAGCACGCCTGCCTCTCCGGGATCCAACGAATATTGGACTATGTATTTCGACGGCTCTCTCAACATTGACGGTTGTTGACACCGTTTTTTGCATGTGTCAAAATGATCAGAGTGGGCTAATCGGTAGGAGGAAAGTTATTGTATACACTGACAGCCGATGAAAATCAGCTTGTAAAGATGGTTGCCGATGAATGGTGGTGATTGATGGAGAGGTTGATTTAGACTTGGGTGTTGCCGATAAGGTTGGAAATATTATTGTCGATGCCGATGAAGGAAGGCTTGAAGACTACTACCGATGGAACAGGAAGTATGCCGATGGAGAGGAGGTCGGTGAGATTTCCATCGTAATCAAGGCGGACAGGGAAATAGATAGGAGTTGATTTCCTTTTCTATATTTGTTAGAGTATGATTCATGTAAGAGTCGCGTGTTTCCTTAGATATGGTCTTGGTGTCCTAGTTGTGTTTGGTTATGTCTCGTTAGATCAGGGTATAAATATAGATTGAGGGGCAATGTAATAGATATATCAATCAATATCAAAACCAATTTTTACTACTATTTGCATCTACTTACTTTTCGGTGACTTTGTCAATTTGCATATTTTTCCTTTTTATGAGTTCTCATTGATTCGGCGAGTTGCATAGTTTCAGTGCGACCTTTGGCGATTCTAGAGTTCCGTGTGAGGACCTCTTGGCCATGACTTCCGGGCATATCGCTGTTGTTAGGACCAAAGTGCTCGTATCTTCATCCTTGTCGATTAACAGGTCAAATCGACTGGCACGCTTTGGATATCGATTCAGGTATTAGCCCTTTGTGTTTGCAGATCCACTTTTGCATCAACACATCTTTTGGCACGCTCGGTGGGACCAATCAATCCAATCAATTTGTTCAATTCTGAGATCGATTCGGGGAACATTATCGCGGTATCAGAAGATCTTAAGGAAGAGCAGAGGCAGGCTATGGAAAAGGCTATAGAAGAATACAGGCAGCTTTGTCTAAAATTGTTTAGCCTGAACAAGAGTGGACAAGTCATCCAGAAGCAAGATTTGTCGTTGCCTCGATAGGTTACCTTTGACTCCAATCCTGGTAAACTTCAAGAGATGGTTAATTCTGCAGTAAATCATGCTTTGATTAATCATTCCAATGTACTGTCCAATACTGTTCATAATGCTATGGTTCGAACTCTCAAAGAAGGACAAGCGTCACCGCATTACGTTGGGCCTACCTATCACCAACCAGAGCTAGCATCTGTCAATACTCCATCGGCTCCCTCGGCCGTTGTGGGTGTAGAAGTTACTTCTCCTCCAGTGTCGGTAGGCTTACCTAATATTCAATCTACACCGATACGATCAGATCCGGTACTACCAGGAGGACGGGTTCAGCTTAATACAGATCTAGCGACATCAGCTATGTCAGGCCCTATGTCTCAGAATAGCCAGATTCCTGCTAATTGGTGGGGATATGGTATGCCTTCGGAGTCATCTGCTTTCAATCCTGGGTTACCTCAAGTGTTTGATGCAATAGGAAAAGCTCCTATACCATCGGCTGTTTCGCCGATGGCTCAAGTGCCTCAATATGCCACAGCAACTACTGTGCAACCAACTCCAGGAGGTTTCCAGATGCCTTTGGTTCAAACACCCAATTCAAGTCCATTGGCAAGCTTACTGCCGATGCAGCAGAAAGCCCCTGTTATGAGTCAAACTGGGGTTCAGCTCATGCCTCAAGCTGGTTATAATTATCTAGCAATGTCAGCAAATTACCAGCCATCGGTAAGTTTTGTGCCGATAAGTTCTAATAATGGTTGGTCAGGACAGTTACCTGTTCAACATACAGTTCAGCAAAATCAGCAGGTTGCAGGATTACAAGGTCATGTGCAAGCTGGTTTCCAGAATCAAGCATCGGCAGCTCAGCCGATGAATCCTTTCCAACATGTTAATGGACCACAAGTAACGGCAAATATGCCGATTGCTGGAGATCGTAGGCCACAAAGATATGTGGAGGGATATCAGCAGGCACCTCCCATAGAAATTCAGCCAGTCCGTCAGCAGGAGGCTGATGCTTTTTGGGCCGATAAGATAGCAGAGAATTATGAAGGATCAGTTTGGAATAAAGCCCAAGGTCAATACTTATTCTTATCGGACTCCATACCCTCTTGCATATGATTTAATTCCTCTCCCAAATCGGTACAAGGTACCAGATTTCACTAAATTCTTGGGCAAGATGATACATCAACAATGGAACACATCAAGTCGCTTCATTATTCAATGTGGAGAGGCAGCTAGTAGAGATGAATTAAGAGTTCGACTATTTTCATCATCTTTGTCTGGATCGGCATTTACATGGTTCATTTCATTACCACCAAATTCTATTATTACTTGGGTTGATCTAGAAAAACAATTTCATAAGTATTTCTTTGCTAGAATCCATGAAAAGAAGCTTACCGATTTAGTAAAATTGAGACAGCGTAATGATGAATCGGTAGGAAAGCTTTGTGCAAAGGCTACGAGATGTAAAAAATAAGTGCTACAGTCTGGTGCTGGATGATCGGCAGCTTGCCGATCTGGCTTTCCAAGGGTTATTGCCACATCTTAAAGACAGATATGCTTCTCAGGAGTTTGAAAGCCTCAGTCATCTTGTGCAAAGGATCTCTGATCAAGATACTAGGGTTTTTGAGCCTAAAAAGAATTGGAGTAAAAAGTATCATTTGTTGAAGAAGTAGGAGATTCTGATTCTGATCAAGAACCAGTTATCGGCTTAGCTGAGTGGGTTAAGAATAAAAAGCCGATATCTTGTCCCTTTGGTCAGAAGAGAACCAGAAAAGTTTACCTTTGATATCACCAAGGCCGACAAGATATTTGGTCTTCTGCTTCAAGAGGGCCAAATTAAGCTGTCACCTAATCATGTGATCCCATCGGCAGAAGAGTTGAAGAAGATCTTGTACTGCAAATGGCACAATGCAACTTCATACAGTACAAATGAGTGCAAGGTGTTCAGGCAACAGTTACAATCGGCTATTGAATCTGGGAGAATTAAGTTTGGTACTTCCAAGGCCCAGAAGCCGATGAAAATTAATCAACACCCTTTTCTAGCAAATATGTTGGAGGCCAAAGGGAAGACCAAGGTATTGACGTCAGAAGCTGCTGAGAAGAACGCATTAGTAGATCCCCAACATCGGATAACTACCGATGATGCAAAAAGTAAGGGTTTGCTGGGAGAAAGCAGTAGTTCCAAAAACCCTCCTCGACCTGGCATTGTGATTATCCATCGAAGGCAGCAGGAGGATTGGCATCAGCGTAAGTACCGATATCGACAACAGCAAGAAGAGAGACGTCGGGAAGAATGGTATCGGTATAAAAATCATTGGAGGTGCCCGTTTTTCATCCATTGTTGGGAAGAAGGTATTAAATTGCCAACTGTTGAAAATTGCCCTGAGTGCAATGGTTATTATGGGGTCAATCGGTCAGAAAGGAGGTTTCAACCTGGTAATCAGGGTTTATTTATCAATGAGCCGATCAGAGGCAGAGCATCAGTGCATGATCGGCTAGGGGGCAGACTTAGTGTACATGAAAGGCTTGGTAAACGCGCTGGATATTTTCCAAGGAATCAAGAGGAGCTTGAGGAAATGGCAAACGCAAGAGTTCCCGATGAAGAAATATTCTACAGGGACCCTAATATACGCCGTGTAGAATCAACTGGGACCTGTTATCAGCTGGTTTGGAAAACCAAGTTTCCTCGATGGTGCCCGGAGGGTCTAACAAAGACATAGAAAAGAAGGATGCAACGTGAGCATCAGGAGGATTTATACCGAGAGGAAAATTCCTCCAATGAGAGGTCCGGTCATCAGCAATGGCAGGTAAAACACAAAAATAAGGGTCCATCGGCAGATATTAATATGGTATTCATGTTGCCGATGGAGTTTTTGGCACTATCTGATAATGAGGACGAAGTTGTTCTCTCTGATCAAGTAGCTCAGTTGACACTAGATCCAACAATGGCTGTTTTTGAGAAACCTACTGATGACGAGAGACAGCATCTTAAAGCTTTGTTTGTGAAAGGCAGAGTTGATGGGCAGCCTGTATCTAAGATACTTATCGATGGAGGGGCTACGATTAATATTATGCCTTATGTGATGTATCGGAAACTTGGTAAGGGAGATCAAGACTTGACCAAAACCGATATGATGCTGAAGGATTTTGAAGGCAATGTGTCATCGGCTAAAGGGGCAGTATGCGTTGAATTGACCATCGGCAGCAAAACCTTGCCGACGGCGTTCTTTGTTATTAATGGCAAGGGTGCATATAATCTGCTTCTAGGGAGGGATTGGATTCATGCTAATTGTTGTGTTCCTTCTACAATGCATCAATGCCTCGTACAGTGGATTGGGGATAAGATTGAGGTCGTTCCTGGTGATTCTTCTTATATCATCGCATCGGCAGAATCAGATACTTATGAGCGAACTAAATGCATATCAGGAGAAGTTTGAGAAAAAGAGTTCCTTAGAGTTGCTGATTATGAAATTCCACCGATCCAAGCAGTCGGTTCTGAAGAAGAGTTTTAATGGATAGGTTTGCCGATGATGGAAAATTAGGTCAAGGGTTCACATCGGCAGATGATTTAGTAGAAGTAGATATTGGTGATGGCGATAGGCCAAGACCTACTTTTATTAGTGCTAAGTTAGATTCCAAGTGTAAGCAGCAAATGACTGATTTGTTAAAAGAGGATAAAGATTGTTTTGCTTGGGATTATACTGAGATGCCTGGATTAGACCAATCGATAGTTGAACATCGGTTACCTATCAAATCTGGATTTTGGCCACATCAGCAGCCAGCGCGCCGATGCAACCCTAATATACTTCCTGACATTAAGGCTGAAATAACTAAATTAATTGAGGCAAAGTTTATTCGGTAGTGTCGATATGCAGAGTGGATCTCTAATGTGGTTCCTGTTTATAAGAAAAATGGAAAACTTCGTGTTTGTATTGATTTCAGGAATCTTAACAAAGCCACACCGATGGATGGTTATCCGATGCCGATTGCTGATTTGTTGATTGATGCTACAGCCGGACATCAAATTATTAGTTTCATGGATGGTAATGCAGGTTACAATCAAATATTCATGGCTGAAGAAGATATTCCCAAGACTGCTTTCAGATGTCCAGGTCATGTAGGGTTGTTTGAGTGGGTAGTCATGACGTTTGGTTTGAAAAATGCCGGCGCTACTTATCAAAGAGCTATGAACTTTATTTTTCATGAATACATCGGCACACTAGTGGAGATCTACATTGATGACCTAGTGATTAAGTCTGGAGATATCACAAAACATCTAGCCGATTTACGAAAGATATTGGAGTGCACAAAGAAGCATGGATTGAAGATGAATCCTAATAAATGTGCATTTGGTGTATCGGCAGGTCAATTTTTGGGTTTTATGGTGCATTAGCGGGGCATCGAAATCAGTAGGAAGTCTATTGATGCAATTAACAAGGTGGTTGCTCCTGCCAATAAAACTAAATTGCAATCTTTGATCGGTAAGATTAATTTCATTAGAAGATTCATATCTAATCTGTCGAGAAGGATCAAGGCTTTCAGTCCATTACTTAAATTGAAGGCCGATCGAGAATTTGTATGGGGAGCTGAGCAGCAGTTAGCCCTGGATGAAATTAAGAAATATTTAACAAATCCTCCAGTGCTAGTTCCACCTCAACACGGGAAACCTTTCAGGTTGTATTTGTCAACTGATGATACCGTTATCGGTTCAGCTCTTATTCAAGAATTTGAAGGAAAAGAACGTGTTATTTATTATTTGAGCAGAAGATTAGTGGATGCTGAGACAAGGTATTCGGCCATTGAAAAATTATGTCTGTGTTTATACTTTTCTTGTGTCAAATTAAGACATTATTTGTTATCTGCCGAATGTATGGTCATATGCAAAGACAACGTAGTCAAGTATATGCTGTCGATGCCAATATTAAGTGGTAGAATCAGCAAGTGGATTTTAGCATTATCAGAATTTGAACTACGTTACAAATTGACTAAGGCAGTTAAGGGGCAGGTTATGGCTGATTTTGTCACTCAGCATTGTAATACAGTGGACTCTCTGGAGGTTGCTCCTTGGACACTTTTCTTCGATGGGTCCACATGTGGTGAAGGAGCAGGTATCGGTATTGTGTTGATTTCACCTCAAGGAAGGAAGTATGAGTTTTCATTGCCGATTGTTGCTACGTCGACAAATAATCAGGCTGAATACCAAGCCTTGATAAAAGGGTTAGAATTGCTGAAGGAGATACGTGCCGATGCTGTTGAAATCTTTGGTGATTCTATGCTAGTTATAAATCCATTGGCTGGGGTCTATGAATGCCGAAGTAAAGTTTTAATTTCGTATTATGAAAGATGTTTGCAATTGTTGAAAGGGTTTAGAGATTTTCGTCTTGAACATATTTCTTGACTGCATAATGAAGAGGCTAATCGACTAGCTCAGCATGCTTCAGGGTATCAGCCTATTCAGGAAGTGCTAACATCGGCGGTCGATACCGATGACTGGAGAAAGGAGATTGTCGATTATTTAAAGGATCCATATAAAAAGGTTGAAAGACGTATAAGGTTTCCAAGCTACCAAGTATGTGCTCCTCGATGATGAATTATATTATCGAACTATAGATGGAGTTTTACTCAGATGTGTTAGCAGTGATGAATCGAAAAGCTTGATGGGTGAAATTCATGAAGGAGTGTGTGGAGCGCATCAATCGGCTTTCAAGATGAAGTGGATGATCAGAAGGAATGGATATTATTGGCCGACTATTCTTGAAGATTGTTTTAAGTATTTTAAAGGATGTCAGGGGTGTCAAAAGTTTGGTAATATTCAAAGAGCGCCTGCATCGGCTATGAACCCTATAATTAAACCTTGGCCGTTCTGGGGATGGGCTATCGATCTCATCGGTCAGATTTATCCGCCATCGAGCAAAGGACATAAATTTATTCTGGTTGCTACCGATTATTTCACAAAATGGGTTGAGGCAATTCCTTTAAAAAAGGTAACGTCGGCTAATATGATCGATTTTGTGAAGGAGCATATTGTTTACCGATTTGGTATTCCTCAAACTATCACTACCGATCAGGGTACTATGTTTACATCAGGAGAATTTGATGAGTTTGCTGTAGGTATGGGAATTAAAGTTTTAAATTCTTCTCCATATTATGCTCAAGCTAATGGTCAGGCTGAGGCTTCTAACAAAGGGATCATCAAACTCATTAAGCGCAAAATTAGAGAAAATCCTAAGAGGTGGCATACAGTATTAAATGAAGCCTTGTGGTCATATCGGATGTCATGTTATGGTGCAACCAAAGTAATGCCTTATCAGTTAGTATATGGACACGATGTAGTATTACCTTGGGAAATTAAAATTGGCTCTAGGCGAATACGTTCTCAAAATCAGTTGACAGCCGATGATTATGATACTCTTATGAAGGATGAGTTGGAAGATGTGGCGGGTCATCGGTTAAGGGCTTTAGTTAGCATCAAAGAAAATAAGAAAAGACTAGCCAGATGGTATGACAAGAAGGTGAAGGTAAAGGAGTTTGCCGATGGACATCTAGTCTGGAAATTGATTTTACCGATTGGGACTAAAAGTTCAAAGTTTGGAAAGTGGTCTCCTAATTGGGAAGGTCCATATCAGATAAATCAGTCTGTTCCTGGTAACACATATATTCTAGAAACCCTCGAAGGGGTTGTGTTTCCCAGAGCATTAAATGGAAAATATTTAAAGAAATATTACCCTAGTATCTGGATGGATGCATAAAAGTATAAGTGCCGATAACAGTCCTATCGGCTAGAATTATACAAGGATGTCAATGTCTCGTAAAGTGCCGATGCAATAGACAAGATTTACAGGTTTAACAAGGATTGGATAGCCAATATCGCACGCAGGCGAATCTGGTCGGCTTCCTTCATTTCTTTGATGTCTTCATCGGCAGCACCCTCCACAAGCTTGAGTTTTTTCTTCATGGCCAAGGCTTTGTGAGCCTGGGTGTCTCTTTCTTGCTAAAGGGCCTTGATGGCATTGGGTAGCTAGCTTTCTTCTTGTTGAGCATGAGTTAAGGCTGCCTCGACTTCTTTCAATTCAGCCAATAGAGCCATCTTCTTTGCCGATAAATCTAAGATTTTCTGCTTAAGTTCAGCGCCCGAAGTCTACAAGTTGCCGATGCCCTTGTGCTTCTCATCGGCAATTTGTTTCAGTTGTAGCATCTCTTCTTTGAGTTGAGCCTGAGCTGCTCTATCGGCAATGCATTGAGTAGCCCTGTTGATATTGCAGTTGGTGGCTTTCTAAATGGGCTGCTGGGAAGAGTACTTCTTCAACATCGGCAGGGACCTGGACCATAGATTGTTTTGAAAATTGCCTTTGCAGGGTCCGAGTCATCTACCAGTTGGGCGGTATCCTGCTGTAACAAGTTCAGGAGAGCTTCCAACTTGGACTTAGTTTCTGCCGATATTGTTCCCAGTGCAAGGGAAGAACTTGTTTCCTCTCCATCATCGTCAGAAACATCAATGGCAAAGGAAAATAGGCTGTTTGGGGAGTCTTGTTCCTGAGGAAAAGAAAAAGAGGTCAGTTAAGGATAAGTATGAATATTATAAATTGACTAGGTCAATCGGCTTACCTGTTTCAAGGCAATTTCCTGTACTTGACTGGAGGAAGCAGCCTAGAGTATGCCGTGTGGAGGATCGACTGAGCTTGCCGATGGGATATCCTCTATGACCTCATCAGTGGTTGGCTCTTGGGGTATGATGACCGATGGTATGTCCTGTATAGGAGGATTAACTGCTTGCTTAGTTGCATCGACTGATTCTGGGCGAATTGCAGACATTGGGGCAGATGTGGGGATCGGCATGGACTTCTGTCGTTTTGGCTATGCCTCGGCATCTGTTAAGGCTTTGCGCTTTGCTTGGGCATCAACAACGGTTGGCTGGGGGGCATCGGCACTTGTTGGTTGTGAAGCTTGGACATCTGGTACGCTTGCCGATGTACCCATTTGTTGTTGCAAAACAAGTGTAAGGTATGATGTTTAACAGATAAAATGTGAAATCAAAGGGATACCTCTGAAGGTTTGTTAGAAGAAGTGGTGCTTGATATCGGAGGAATTGCCGATGACGATCCAGCAGCGACTCTTACACCCTGATGATTAATGTTAATACAGTTTGTGATCGGCATGAGTAGAAATAAACAGGGTTGTTACCTTGAATGCCTTGACTAGGGTTGTAGCAGCAGCCAATGGAGTGGCCCTAGCTGTAGCCAATTTGGACTTGGAGGTGATGGTCTTAGCACGGGTCTTCTAGTGAGTCAAAGCAGCTAAGGTGGGGGCGTTGTAGCCGATCGGTGATATCGGGGAGACAGGCCGAAGATCGAAGGGTTTTCCACTTTTGCTCATAGATGGTGCTGGGTTGTTAACATGTCACGAGAAAATTAGTTATCGATATATGAAAGGAAAAAGCAGAAGGGAGTTAAAAGAAACTGCGTCATTAGGGATGGCGTATTCAGGGTCGATCATGTGCCGATATGTGTAAGCAGATGTTGCAAACAGTTGTTCCCTCCACTCTCGCCACCATTGCTTATATGATTCGGTGATAAAAGATACTGGTGTCCAGATGGATAGATCGACATCTATAGTATCGGCATTGGGGGAGAGTCGCACTACCCTGTTCCAATCTGTTCTGCAGGTGATTGTTTCTCTGGGTTTGATCGCGTCGGCAAAACAAAGTTTGATTGGCAGTTGCCCAAAAGCCAATTGACGGGATACTGCCGATGGATTGTAAAACTCATACGTGATATTGGTGTTTTTCCCGCTACCAAATGTGTTTACTGGGATTGCCCTGGGAGTAATGATGGCCATCATGAGTTCATTATCCTGATTTAGAGTGTTATCGACAAAGTTGAAAAGAAGGGGGAATCTGTTTTCTTCGTCAATATAAGGTACCCAGGCCCTATGATCATGAGAAAGACCATTGTAGAAGCTTTGGAAGAATCTGCCAATCTAGTCTTCATTGGCCTCTGTTCCAGGGAGGACAATTATGGCTTCACCAAAATTGAGGGGTGAGCGTGTTGCCGATTCCTCATCCCCAAGTACATGGTCTTCAACAATTTATCGTGGGAATTGTTGGGCAAAGAAGTCCCATTGCAAACGTTTGTGCATATGGGTATTCAGCCACATGTTGATAAACCACCACGGGCCTCCTAAGTTGCCGATGGGTTCGCCAAGCAAAAGTTTCTGAGACACTTGATGAAGAAGATGATAAGTGGAGCTCAGAAGGTATCGGCCAAGAGGGAACCTTACACCATTGGCCAAGAGTTTAGCCGCGGGGAGGAAGGCGTTGGTTGGTCCTACCGATCGACCACAGAAGATAAATTTTTCTAACCACATATTCAAGAATGTGGCATGTTCCCTCTGGTTAACTGTCCCGGTCTTCTGGCATTCTTGAATGTATCCTGTCCAACCGCCGATGTTGCGGGTATTCACCCTATATTCAGATTTTCTGCCATAGATGGAGCCTTCATCGGCAGTTGAAATATCCAAGCCAGTGAGCATGTAGACATCGGCAAGTGTGGGAGTAGCTGGGCCATGTCCAAACATGAAAGTGTTTGTTGTGTCTGACCAGAAGTAAGCAGCTGCAATCATCATTGACTCATTCTTTTGCATATCGGCAATAGATAGCCTAATGCATTGGTCTAGCTTCTGTTCTGCCCAGTGTACTTGCATCGACCTATTAACCCTCAAGTACCAATTTTTCCACCCTTTGGTGGTTTTGGGCCAAGATCGGAATGTATCTTTCCATAAATTTAGAGAGAAATTTTGGGCTCTTAAGGGGATTCTATTAACCTCTGCATTAATCAGATCAGTTGGATCTGGGTTGCCCATTGGTCCTAGGCATTGGACATGCGGCTGATCGGTTGGAATAACTAATTTGTTGCACAGTTCCTAAGTTTAGAGGATCCAGAGAACAAAAGAAAAGAAAAATTACCAACTGTATGAACTCGCAAAGACCAGAGGAATCGAGGTAAAAGGTAACGGAAGTGGAACGAACCGCAGGGACGTCGAAGTTGATTGCCATTATCTTGAGGTAGATGGGGGCACGAGCCGGAGACTCGAGGTTGACGCTGGAGAAGAGTTCTTGTTGGTTGAGGCCACACAGTTGTTCGTTGGAGTCGCCGCCGGAAAGAGAAAATGTCAAAGATTGGAGTCTGAGGGTAGAAGACGAGCGTTCTGGAGAAATCTATTTATAAGCCGCTTGGAGTAGGGGTATTTTGGACTTATCTCTATGCCGCGCGCATGTAGGTCGAGGTGGTTCAGATGGATATGGTAACTGTTCGCACGATGATCAGGGGATTGTACAGATGAGTTGATGGCAAGTAATCATGACTTGGAAGAGATATCGGTATAGGATATTTTAATTCTGAAAGTGGCGGTATTATTATGTTAGGGTCTTGCCGATGGATTATTGTTTCGATATCTTAACCATAATCAAGGCAAGAGTGGTTGGCAATTGTGCGATATTTACTGAGGTGCGTGAATCAGGATTAGATTTGATTAGATTTGATAACAGATCAAGTTTTGGCTTGAAGGATGAGTTACGGTAATTGGGCGAAGGCAAACGTTATCTGGAGTAAATTTTGGAGTATTAATGGTTTTATACTCCAAAATTGGGGGGCATGTGTTGACACCGTTTTTTGCACGTGTCAAAATGATCAGAGTGGGCTAATCGGCAGGAGGAAAGTTATTGTATACACTGATAGCCGATGAAAATCAGCTTGTAAAGATGGTTGCCGATGAATGGTGGTGATCGATGGAGAGGTTGATTTAGACTCGGGCGTTGCCGATAAGGTTGGAAATGTTATTGTCGATGCCGATGAAGGAAGGCTTGAAGACTACTACCGATGGAACAGGAAGTATGCCGATGGAGAGGAGGTCGGTGAGATTTCCATCGTAATCAAGGCGGACAGGGAAATAGATAGGAGTTGATTTCCTTTTCTATATTTGTTAGAGTATGATTCATGTAAGAGTCGCGTGTTTCCTTAGATATGGTCTTGGTGTCCTAGTTGTGTTTGGTTGTCTCGTTAGATTAGGGTATAAATATAGATTGAGGGGCAATGTAATAGATATATCAATCAATATCAAAACCAATTTTTACTACTATTTGCATCTACTTACTTTTCGGCGACTTCGTCAATTTGCATATTTTTCCTTTTTATGAGTTCTCATTGATTCGACGAGTTGCATAGTTTTAGTGCGACCTTTGGCGATTCTAGAGTTCCATGTGAGTACCTCTTGGCCGTGACTTCCGGGCGTATCGCTGTTGTCAGGACCAAAGTGCTCGTATCTTCATCCTTGTTGATTAACAGGTCAAATCGACTGGCACGCTTTGGATATCGATTCGGGTATTAGCCCTTTGTGTTTGCAGATCCACTTTTGCATCAACAACGGTGCGGGAGTAGGGGTTCTTTTCGTGTCACCATCCAAGGAGCAGCTCCGGTACGTGCTCCGGATTTATTTCCCAGCATCTAATAACGCTGCCGAGTATGAAGCATGCCTGCATGGTTTACGCATTGCGGTCGAGCTTGGTGTTAAACATCTCTATGTCTATGGAGACTCAGCTCTAGTCATCAACCAACTCAACAAGGACTGGGACACAACCAGCAAAAAGATGGACGCATACTGCAAATCGATAAGAAAGCTGGAAGGCAGGTTCTATGGCATCGAGTACATACACGTGGTCCGGGACAAGAACCAAGCAGCGGACGCGCTGTCAAAGTTAGGATCATCCCAAGCCAAAATCCCACATGGCATATTCGTCCAAGACCTGCTCACGCCTCCCATCGAAGAGGAAGATTCCACGGTCGACAAAGCTCCGGACCAGCAATTGGTGGCTACGATTCCGGCGCCAAGCACAACCGAGCCACCTCCGACCACTAATGAGCCAGACTGGAGAGTACCTTTCATCAAATACTTAACAGATGGCAGCGGTTATACTGATCGGATAGAAAACGAGCACCTGATGTGTTGCAGTAAGCAGTATCTGCTTGTCGATGGCAAGTTATGGTGCAAAAACGCAAAGGAAGAAATCCTGATGAAGTGTATAACCCAGGAAGAAGGCGAACATCTCCTAGACCAAATCCACTCTGGCTCCTGCGGCAACCACGCGGCCTCAAGAACACTGGTCGGTAAGGCTTTCTGAGCAGGGTTTTATTGGCCATCAGCAGTAGACGATGCAGAGAAGCTAGTCCGCCACTGTGAGGGTTGTCAGTTCTTCACCAAAAGAATCCACGTACCAGCACATGAGATCCAGATGATACCAGCCTCTTGGCCCTTTACATGCTGGGGACTGGATATGATCGGGCCCTTCAAACCGGCTCCTGGGAAATTTACATGTGTTTTTGTGCTGATTGACAAATTTTCTAAGTGGATAGAATACATGCCTTTGGTACAGGCATCTTCGGAAAAGGCTGTCATGTTCCTCTACCAGGTCATCCACCGTTTTGGCATACCCAACAGCATCATCACCGATCTGGGTACTCAGTTCACCGGGAACGTTTTTTGGGACTTCTGCGATGAAAGGAGCATAGTAGTAAAATACGTCTCGGTGGCGCACCCTAGAGCTAATGGACAAGTCGAGTGGGCAAATGGCATGATCTTGGACGCATTGAAGAAGAGGATGTACAGAGAAAACGACAAAACTGCCGGAAGATGGCTCAAGGAGTTACCGGCCGTGGTCTAGGGCTTCCGAACTCAGCCCAGTCGTAACACCGACGTCTCACCATACTATATGGTTTACGGCGCTGAGCCAGTCCTCCCACCAGATATAGCTTTTAGACTAGCAAGGGTAGAGAACTTCGATGAGGGCAAGGTCAATGAAGTACAGGAGCTAGAAGTAAACAGCGCAGAAGAGAAAAGGCTCGATTCTTGCGTACATACAGCCAAATACCTTGCTGTTTTGCGCAGGTACTACAACAAAAATGTTAAAGAGTGGTTCTTCGTGGTCGGGGATTTGGTCCTGAAGTGGAAGACGAACCAGGCTGGTGTCCACAAACTTGCAACCCCATGGGAGGGACCATTCATGATCAAGGAAGTTACACGACCAACATCTTACAGGTTAGCTCGCCTAGACGGTACGGACGTACCAAACTCGTGGCACATTGACAAGCTTAGATGTTTCTATGCTTAACTACTGAGATATGTACTCCTTTTGTACTTTTGATTTACTTCAATAAAGCAATTATGATTTCTCCGGCCACTCTAATGTGTCACTTTGAATTTTATGGTTATTCTAACTTAGCCAGTAAAAACCGACCACCACTCCTTCTACGGTTTTCGGAGCAGGCCCTGTCTCCGGTTCCTCCCAATACGTGCATGGGATCTGCTCTCTACGTTACGGGTGATCGGCAGGCCCCACTTGGTTTAACTTGTCTGTGTCTACGTGTGCATAGGTCACCAGACCTCACACTCCGACCACATGAAAAACTAGGACCGCACAAACTTTTCAGGATGATGTGTCGAGCACGATGGTACAACTAAACAGAATGTTAATATGTTCTTACTTAGTTACACCAACATAAAGTATCAAGCTTAAATACGCTTTATACAAAGCAAACGAGCTTATAATAATATACAGTTACGATATTACAAGCTTGCCTGAAGAGCCTCAAGTTCACAATAACACAACTATGTCCTCCTTCTATAGCTCTAAGCCTATTACATTGGCTGGTCGGGGCGCATGGCACTTACTGCTCGTCGCTTTCGATACCCTACTCGAGTCTCGGGGACTCTTGTGCTAGTTGAGCTGAAGGGGATGGCCCCGCCGGTGCCTGGCTAGTCGAGACCGTAGGCTTCGATGGTTGGCTTGCAGCTGATGGCATTTCTAGCTGACTCGTCGATGGCGTACCCTGTACAGGTGCTGTCCCACCTCCACACAGGTTAATATCGCCAATTATCTTTGACGACAAGTCCAGCTGGGCCGTCCAAAGCTCCTCTGCCTTGTCTGGGTCTACCTCCTTCGGGTACCCAGCCTCCAGGCGCTTGAGATCGATCAGGGGGTAGTGGGTACACACCATGCTTAGTACATGGGCACCCATGTACTCACCAGCCTCCTTCACGAACTCCTGGAACCATCCCCATGCTTGTCTGCATCTCTCGACCAGTTCGAGCTGGGGCATCCTCGGCTCTTCCTCTGTGAGCACCGGGTCGATAAGGTCGAGGACGGGCACAATGCCAGTTGCCACTTCTTGGCACCGGTTCTTCCACATGTCCCGCTCCTCGGTGGCCTTGAGGCATCATGCTTTCTAGTCATCACATTCTCTGATCATGGCCTCTAAGTGCTTCTTGGCATTGACTTTCAAAACTGAACATAGTACAAGACATCAAATGTGAAAACACGACAAGGCAAGGTGGGCAACAGAATGAGGAAGGTGATCTGGAATACTTACTTTTTAGTTCCTCCTTCATTTTGTTAGTGTGGTCTTGGAGTTGAGACTGGCTGCGTGCTAGCTTCACGTTGTCCTCCTTCAGGCGACCACACTCTGCGGTCACATAGCTATTTTCTCCTTGGAGGCGGGCCACTTCAGCTTCTAAACCTGCATTATAGCTATTACTACCAAGAATACAACAACACAAGTCCTGCACTTGCTACGATAAGATGAAACTTTACTTGTTTTCTCTAGCTCTTTGTTATTGAGCTGGCCGACTAGGTTTTGGTTCTGTGTTTCTCGATCTGTCCTCTCCTGGTCGGTGGCTTCAAGTTGGCGCCGCAAGCGTTCCACTTCGGCCAAAAGTTCCTTATTGGTCGTCGTGATTCCTTTAATCTGGTCGAAGCACCTCTTTCGGTATTTTGCGGTTTTCATGAAGTCCTGCATACAGATAAGCTAAGTCAAACAGTTTCAACTACATAACAGGGTCAAAGATTCAAGCCAAACATACCTGGACTTCTGTCACCAGACGCTTGGCCGCCCGTTCAACTCTTAGGGTCTCTTCGACCTCTGGGATTTCTTCGTGCATAACCCATTCGTCGTTCTGATAGCGCGACACATATACATGTTGTCGTCTATCTTGGGGACGGCCTAGGACCTCTTCTACTTCTTCCTCTTCAGCCTCCTATTCGAGAGGCGGCGCTGGTCTAGAGTTTGCAGACTCCACGACCACCAGGGCTTTTCCATGAGCCACCGCGTCGGCAAGAATGCTCTGGGCCACTTCTGGCTGCTGCTCCTCAGCTAGATCTAGCTCCCTTGGAGCCATGGTATCCACCTCAGTAGGGTTCGTGCTCGGAGCACTTGTACTCTGCTCGGCTGTCTTCTCAACCAGCCGCTCGGGGACTGGCGTCTGGTTGTCCGCCTGCTGAGGTCCCAGCAGAGTTCCTACTATAGGCTCTTCCACGGCTGGCTACTGGGCAGTTTGTCCCGCCATAGCTGGCGAAGTTGTGCCGCACCTAGCTAGCTAGTTAGGGTTCTCGGTGGATGCCGACCTAATATATTAGAGACAAGTTCAGAGGATAATAGTATCCAATGCAAATTACAAGCTTACATTAAAGATATAGATACTTACAGCTTCCATTTGCGGAATGATGTTGCGAAGGAGCATCTCCTCGACCGCCCCTGCTCCGCGTGCTCGGCAGGTTCCACTGGGTCTCTTTCCACCTCCGGTACAGGCGTCGGGGCTTGATGCTCGTCATTTCCCTCGCTTGTCCTCTGTGTGGTAGTGGTCGGTGATGCGACCACTGCTAGCACAGAGGAGCCACCTTGCTCCGATGATCCCATCTATCTTCTCCTCTTTCGAGGGACGAGCTGGAAGATGTCCACATCCTCTGTTTCATTGTCCGACAAGGGGAAGATGGCTTGGCATCGTTTGCTGGCCACTGGACGCTTGCCAGTGGCTCGGGTCGATGCGTCCTCCACAGTCTCAAGTGCCGCCCAGTGGACGTCATCGGTCCTGGTGTTGGTCTGGGCGGCTGGGTCGGCAGCTTGAGGCCACTCTACACCAGGGGGGGTGACACGAACACTACTGCCCGGTCTCGACCATTACACTGAGGAACAAAGTGGGGACAATAGTCAATTTATGGTTACAACACGACTCTACAATTAAAAGGAGGAATCATTTACCTTTGGGGGAGGTCGAGCTAGCTTGAAGGCGTGCTCGATGTCGTTCAGCCTGATGTAATTGGGATCGGCCAGGTTGAAGAGCTCCCCAATCCTGGCCTTGATTTCCATCTTGTCGAGCGGCTCCTTTCTGGTCCTTGTTGGATCGGCGCTCCCCTGGTACTCGAAGCCTAGATGAACCCTCTTCTGGCAGGGCTGGATCCTTCGGCTGATGAAGTTCCCGACCACACTTGGGCCATCTAGTTTTCCCCACGGGATCATCCCAAGCAGTTTGGCGATCTACTCCAGACTCTCGGGGTTCTCTGTCCAGCTATTCTTCTTCTCTGGAATCAGCCCCATGTCGCACAGGGTGATGGTGTTCGATTCTTCACGGATGTAGAACCACTTCTTGTACCACTCATCCAGCGAGGTGTTCCAGGGGCAGTGCAAGTATTGTGCCTTCATGCCGTTGCGCGGATTTAGGTAGACGCCTCCAGCTATCTTTGAGCCACCGCTCCCTTTCTTCCGAAGACAGAACAGGTGGCGAAAGAGGTCGAAATGGGGCTAGGAAGTCACCATAAGACTCGCAGAGATGGATGAAGGTAGAGATAAGGAGAATCGAGTTGGGATGCAGATTACAAATCCCAATCTCGTAGTACAAGCAGAGACCCTGAAGGAATGGGTGCACTGGAATCCCGAAACCCCGTTTGAAGAAGTCTTCACAAACCACAATCTCACCTAGGTTGTGGATCGGGGAAGCTTTCTCCTTCCGGTGCACGCCATCCTGCGAGTGCCTTGTTGTGAAGCACTCCCATGGCGACGAGGTCCTCGATGGTCTACTCATTGCTCTGCGACTTCCACCATTCCTTCAGCCATGACCCCGCCTTTCTTCTAGGCGTCTCTCTTCAGCCATTGGTCTGTCCTCACTAAGGGGGTGGATGCGGTGGCGAGGGGATTGGCGAATGATTTTCGGAGGAATAGGGTTCGGTAGGAGGAAGAAGAAGGTTGCGGCGGCGGATGACAATGGGGAACGGTGTGAGTAACTTACCAGATCTACATTATATAAAACAAAGAGCTCCGTCATTTCATTCGCCCGAGATTATTGGGAGTCATGCACACGCACCACAGACGGTTGTTCACACAACCTCAAAATCAACGCCAATAAATGTGCTCCTTTGTTACTAGTGTACGCGCCTCTTCGTTGATAGTGTAAGAGGGCCCACACTGACGCACCTCCATATAGGTGCTAGGCGATTGTTTGATAGAAAAGAGTAAGAAGACAGAATGACGTACTATACCCATTTGCTTTTTTGACCAGGCGTGTCAGACTGGACTTGGCAGAGAATAGAGATAAATAAATACAACGAATAAATACATTAATGGCGTTCAAGTTTTTGATGCCTGTTTCACGCTCAAGGATGGACCAGACCACTGCCATGCTCTGGGACCGCCCAGACCACTGAAGTGCTCGGGGACTGCCCAGACCACTGCTGTGCTCAGGGACTGCCTAGACCACTACTGTGCTCGGGGACTGCCCAGACCACTGCCGTGCTTGTGAACCGCCCAGACCACTAAAGTGCTTAGGGACTGCCCAGACCACTACCGTGCTCGGGGACTGCCTAGACCACCACCATGCTCGTGGACCACCCAGACCACTGACGTGCTCGGGGACTACTCCGACTACTATCGTGCTCGGGGACTGCTCCGACAGCTGGTGTGCTCGGGGGCTATCCCAACCACTGATCGGAGAATCGTTCTCCTCGGCTACATGTGATTTGTACTCACATACAGTTGAGAGATATTTATTTAGACCTTGCTACAAGGCTCATACTTCGCCTTCCAGCAAGCTCGGGGACTACATCGGTATGATGCACCTGTCGGTGCATCTCGTATCGCCTGTACGATGATTAGGTACTCAACTTAACTGGGAATTCTTTTTAGACCCTGGCACCACATGCCTACTTCACCTACTACCAGGCTTGGGGACTAAGTGGGCACACTTCACCTTGCGGTGAATGTGTTTGTTTCTTGACCGCTATGCCTCTGATGATCAAAGATGCTACGCTCCGAGACGCACTTACATTTCTTTTCAGAAATACAAGTGGGCACACTTCCTAGGACGGAAATCTTTTTCTTTTTTCTTAAGAGCACCATACATTCTTCGGACAACCTATTTCTCTGGCGACGATGGTGGTCAAAAGATGTCAAGGACTCGGGCAAAACTTGTTGGAGAAGGTTGAAATGGCATGTTCGCAGCATAATACATGGTGCTCGGGGACTAGCTGTGGGGGTATTAACCCCTATACCCTTACGGCTAATCTTGGGTCGGCCCGGATCGATGGGTTCGGTCCAGCCGAAAGACGACATGCGGCCCAGCCAACCTGGTTGGAGTCCTGCGCAAGGAGTCAAAGCAGATTTGGCGATCAAGCAGGATCCTGGTCGGTTAGAGTAGGAATCATTATCTGGCCACATATGGCAATGGTAACTGAGTAGGATTAGTTTCTAGATTTGTAACTCTACCCCCAGACTATATAAGGCAGGGCAGGGGATCCCTCTAAAAAAACATCTCTCATTAACATACAGCAATACCAATCAGACGTAGGACGTAGGTATTACTGCCTTCTTGGTGGCCGAACCTTGATAAAACCTCGTGTCTGTCTTACGTCACCGTCTTGTTTGTGACTTGTGCATCTGTCTGCTGACAATCTACTACCTTGGGCATACCCCTAGGTAGACTGCCAACTGTATTTTCGTCGACACTACGGCTGCTGACTAGACTGAACACATGGCCTAATCTGCTTGGCGCGGTGCACCACATGTGTGTGGGCACGTGCTGACTGTGGCACCATGGGCTGAGTCCATGGGTCCATGGTGGACCAGTTACACATCCAATCGGTACGTTTAAATCTTGGCCATCGAGATCGATCCGATGGCAGTGGGATGCACTGGGAGAACCTTCGCCGGCTACACAGCAACTCCCACAAGCCCACCATGGCCAGGCGATGAGGCAAGTATGATGGTGAACATCGGTACCACGTTCCGGACCTCCCTGGGTCAAACCAAGCACACAGAATCAATCTACTAGCGCTCACAAACTCAATGGGGTGCAAATCGAGGGCGGGGAATGCGCTGGAGAGATAGTCCTATGGCGGTGCCATGGCCGACGATGACTGGTGCTCACTGATACAGCACTCCAATGCACCAAACGTGACAAGAAGGGGACGAGGAGGTTCAGGAGCTCACCGCGAGTCCAATAGCGATGGTCGTAGCGTCCGGGAGGGCTCCAAAGGCATGGGTCGATGGCGGTGGCGACTGGAGAGAGATGACAAGGCATAGGTGAGTGAAATATGGGCGTTGGGTTACCAAAATGATGAATGGACAGTACCTATGGATGCGGGGGAGTACGGTGGAGCTCTGAGGCACGTCGGTGACAAGGATTAGGCTCGGGAATGGTGGATTGCGTGTGGTGGTGGTGAGCTCAAGCATGGATGAACAGAAAGGAGAGAGAGGGGTCTAGCTCAGGGTTTTGTAGGTGGGCGGCGCTGCAGTAGAAGGAAGGGGAGCATGCAGGGCTATGGAATTGGTCGCCTGCCAGGCTTGGTATGTGCGTGGTAGCTTGTCATAGGTGGCAGCGCCATCGCCAGGCGGCGAAGAAGGAAAAGGGGAAGGAAAGGAAAGAGCATCCGACAAGCAGGACCTACATCATAGCGAGAGGAAGGGAGAGAGAGCAGGAGTGTAGGTGGCTATCGGGCAGGGCCAGCGATGTAGTGAGAGGGAAAGGAGTGGAGCACATGCGGGAAAGTCTGAGTGGTGCGCTTAGCGGGCTGCTTTGGTGGGCTACGCTGCGCGTGCAGAGCGACACGAAGCGGGCCGGTACGGAGCAGGTCGATGCGTGGGAGGAAAAGGAAGGAAGGGGAGGCGCGAGCTAGGCCATCGAGCTGGCCAAGCCGGGAAGGGGAGGAAGAAGTGGTCGGGCCATTTCTAGGGCTAGGCTAGAAAAGGGAGAAAATAAAGTTTTTCAAAATCAATTTCCTTTCTATTTCTAGTTTTCAAATCCAAGCCAAATTCAAATGAATTTTGAATTCAACTTCAAACAACATAGCCCTACACTCAACCAAAAATAGTATGCTTCGGCATGAATGCAACAAATATGTTTTTAAACCTTATAGTTAATTTTAATTAATCAAAAATTATTATTTGGCTTAGGTTAAAATACATAGAAATCAAATAAATGCTCAAATTTAATTACTAATTTGCAAATGATATTTTAGGCTATTATAATTCTACCCCATGTAAAACTCAAATAGAAATAGGAATAAAACTCAGTTAAACATTCCAACATCTCATCTTGCATTGTAAACTAGCTTAACAAGTTCCACATGTCTCATCTCTAAAGCTCAAGAACAAAAGGATCTTGCTACATGGACTACCCCCTTAAGTTGAGGGATACAACTATCTTGGAATACAGAAACTTTAAACTCAAGGGCATAACCAAACTTCATATGACACCCTAGGTGTTTTGTTTTTTTGTCTTTATTGACTGTCCAAAGCCCATCTTGACTTCTAACGTGATTGTGTTACACCTCAAAGATATGAGGAAAATCTATCTTCATTTGATCCTCATTTTCCCAAGTTGCATCTTCCTCTGATTGGTTACTCCATTGAACTTTACACACTTTAAGCACTCTTCCCATAAGAGTTCCCTAGGCTCCTTATAAGATCCTAACTGGATAATAATCATAAGTATAATCATCTGTCGGATAAAGCTCCTCCAAGGGTGTTTGTTCCTCTACACCATCATCTGGAAACTCACAGTCCACTTTACTATCCTTAGTGTTCACATCTTCTAATAGATCATTCCCATTGTCATATTCCTCAGGTGAAGGTTGAATACCCTCATACTCAATTCTTTCTCCTAACGGTGTGGTTAGAAGCACCGAACGCTGGGCATACTTGATCACTCCTTTACATGTAGACATCCATCCCAATCCAAGAATAACATCAATGTCCACTAACTCTAATACGATAAGGTTTGCTTCAAATTTTACCCCTTTATGTCAAGACTAACTATTGGGCATATGCGGTTTGCCTTCATTTCTCCTCCTAGGGACTTAACTATCACTGGTTTCCTCATTGGAAGCATAGTTATCTTCTGAATCTTTTACATATGCACTAGAGATAAATGAATGTGACGCACTAGGGTCAAACATCACCATAGCAGTGGCTGAGCTTACTACAATCAAACCATAAATGACCTCCTTAGCTCCATGAGTGGTAATCATATCCACATTGTTCAAACTTCCAAGGATGTAATTTCGCTTTAACTTATTTCCATGCACCTGCTTCCTATGGACATTCTGTTCTGGCTCTTGTTGCGGTTGATTTTGGCCTTGATTGTTTTTTACAAACTTCTCAAGATAATTGTTCTTGTAATGTTCAATCTCACCACAATCATAACCTTTCTCACTAGTAGGTGTATTTGTCTTCATGAAGGTGATAGTAGGAGATGACAAACATGGCTCTTGAGAGCTAACCTATTGCACTTCATCATCGGGTTGCTAATACTGATTCTAATCTGTACTCACAAGTAGACTCATAGGATGTGACTGATATTCTAGTTGCGTAGCGAACTGAGGATGAGTGTTTCTTAACTAGCATTGAAGATCACATTTTCTCTTCTTCTCTTCCATCTCTCGACATAGTTGCAAATCATCATTCAGTCCTTTCAAAAAGCATTTCTATTCCTTAGCATCACTATTCACCTCTCCTAGATCATAGCGTGACAATTGAGTGAACCGATTATGATATTCACACACTGATACGGTTCCTTGCTTGAGAGCCTAAAACTCATCTTGCTTGAGTTCTACCTCACCTATGGGAATGTGGTACATCTTGAAATTCTCCATGAATTCCAGCCAAGTGATCTATCCAGCATTGTTGGGATGTCCATACTGGTAGGACTCCCACTAGTCTTGTGCTGCACCCTAGAGTTGGCTAGATGCAAAAAGCACCTTCTCCTAGTCATCACAATGGGCTATGTCCAGTTGTCGCTCCACAACTCTTAGCTAGTCATCAGCTTCTAGTGGGTCGCTTGCATGAGAGAATGTCGATGGGTGTCCCATAGGAAACACCACGATTAGGCCACATGTCCATCCAATCAGTAGCCAAAGCCAACCCATAGTCAGTTGCGCACCTTTTGCACTTAGGTCCCTGTAGTTTCTAGAAATCAATCTGCGCTCCATGCCAGCTCAAAATAATTTCTTTTTGGTCCTATTTTCTTCTATCTTAGCCCCTATAGCTTTGAGTATTAGTACCCAGTAGTCCAGTTAGCATTCAAAATTCAGAATTAATTAGTTTAAATTCAAATTTGAGTTCATTTAATTACAGAAATGCCATCAAACTTGTTTAGGCCATAACTTTATCATTTTAACTCCGATTTGACCCATTTCAAATTGCAGTTAGGACCATATTTACATTTTCTATGTATTTATACTACTGTTAGGCATGTTTTCAATATTTAAAATTCATGGGTAGATTTAATCTATTATTTAACTAAAGGAAAACTTGTTTAAATCATGACTTATTCATTTTAACTCCAAAATAGTCCGTTCAAATTGTGTTGGATTCATAACGATGTGACCTACTCACTAGTATCAATGTTTCTATGTCAAAATCTCTAGAATTTCATGGCTTAAATCCCAACTTGAATAATAATTATGTCACTAGATTTATAAATAAAATGTAATAAATTCCACTTCGATTTTTAAAACCAAATATAAGTTTGACTTAATTCAAGTTAAGTACTTTCTCTGAAATATCATATACAAGCTTTTATATAATAAAATAAATAAAGATTATGGTTTTCTATTTTATAAGCAAAATCTTCTGGTACATGTATCTTTTCAACCTGTAGCTCTTATTAGCGTGTTTTTCGCGTCTTATGTGTTCATAGCGGGACGTAGATTCGTTTTACAAACTTTACATCTTGATTTTATGTTTGGTGTACTATTCTAATTTGGATCTATTGTTTTCTTTGTGTATGATTGCATGGATGCTTGTGTGGTGCTCTATGATCAAGTCTAGTCGGTGAAGCTATACGTGGTGAGTCCAGAAGCAGTTCTTAGAAGATTTGAACCAGAAGAAGATCTGATCTGAGTTTAAGGCAAGGGTAGCATGGGACCATCCTTGATACCTATTCACCTTTAATCATTTAATTCATGTTGCATGTGTCTACCTTGGCAACTGTAGTAATTTTCCTAGCTAATTGATATCCTAGATTTCTTGATACCTTTGGGTTATTGCATTGGGAAGTTTTGCTAGTGCTCAACTACAACCATGATCTTGTAACTTGACTAATGGTATATGCAATAAATATTAAAACATGACTTTTTATTAGCAACATGGAAACAAGGGGCTAGAGTGTTTAGCTACTTTCTAAATGCTCTAGATTCCTCTCCCTAAGGACTTATCTATAAGTGATCATTCGGGACTTACAGTATAGCTATGAGAGCTACATAGGCTCTAGCTTTAGCTCGGTACTGAGGACCTTTTTCTAGCTTGTTAGTGGTTACCCTTATGGCATAAAAGGGGCTCCGACAGGTATGATCTTGGCCTGCCAAGAGGGTGCACTTTAGTTAGTCACTCCTTGGAGGGGGGTTCATGCTTATTGATGGGAAACCTTAGCGGCCCTAACTTGTTAGACGAACCTTTGAAAGGCTTCATAGTGAACCCTACCGACCTTCCTTGGTAGTGGGTCAAGAGGCTGATCACCTCAGGGCGAAAGGGTAAATCATGACTCATAGTGAAAGTGTACAACCTCTATAGAGTATAAAACTAGTATATCAGTCATGCTCATGGACACAAGTGGCCTTGGAACCCTTATTGAATAGAGTTGATCACTAATGGTTAATTGTTTATGCTATTCATTATTCATGTTTACCTAATCATGTGTTTATGGGCTTATGATAAATTCATTGCTACTCAATTGCTTAAAAAGATGACCCATTAAAAGCTAATCAGTAGTAAACTAGTGTCAACCTTTTGAGCCTCATGAACCCCATGTTATATTGTTGAGTATGATATGTACTTTCTGCTTGCTTTACTTTTCTATATTTTGGATAAAAATCCTAGATGGGTACTAGATTGCTAGTCTAGAGGAGTTAGGCTTGTGGTCAGCTAGTCAGTTGTCCCTATGGATTTGGAGTCTTCGCCTGAAGATCAGAGTTGTATTTCCGCTGTCTATACTCTGAGGTTATATTCTTTATACTAATACATTATGTATTTAAGCATTGTTTATTGATATTACCCTTATTTGTAGCTATATATGAGATTTGACTTCCTGGGCTCATATATGGTGTGTATCTGGTTTTGTACTTAAAATTGGGTGCTACACCAAAGCATGGCAGCAGCGTAGAGTGAACCCTTTCTTATTATCAGGATGTGTAGTACATGAAAAGTGTCAACACCCTTCCATAGGTCTTTCAGTTCTTTTTATAAGAGGCTCCAAGAATACATCAAAATCTTTTCCTAGAGTGGTTAGGCCTAGGATCAGTAGCAACATAAAGCAATTCAATGGGTTCATACATTCCCATGGTGGTAGGTTAGAGGCGTTATAAGAACATGCCACATACTATATGTCGAGCTAAAGTTGCCAAATGGATTGAAACCATTAGTGGCAATGGCAAGCCTCAAGTTCCTAGGATCAACTGCAAAAGTTTTGTGCTTTCTATCAAAGTCCTGCCATGCCTCCTCATCTGCTGGATGGCTCATTTTACCAGTATTCTTCTCTCGCTTAGTCTCTTTGTTCAACCGTATCCATGAACTCTTCAACTCCTATAATGAATGTCGACGAGAATGGTCTCCCATTAGGAATCCTAGGATCTATCCATCTGTTGCAGCAAAAGTATGCAAAGTTCGTTAGAGTTTAGACCATTGGGTGGACAATGGCAAAACTAGCATTAGAACAAATAATATAGTGTTCGAGAGCACTAATCTATGTATTTGTTCATATCATACTATGGGATAGTTTGGTTATCTATTTTTGTGTGACAAAGGTATTGATTTCAATTGAAATTCATATGTAATAGCCTTTCTTTATGTGTACTTTACTTTATTGTGTACAGAAAATATAGTCCTATAATCACAGAAGAAGGTACTCATACCTTTGTTCTACGAACTGGCATGGCTCGGCTACAAGCCGCCTTTGCCATGGCACACACCTGATCACGCAGAAGCTATTGCCGCCACTTTCCATCAGGAGGGCACCACCATGCCACCAAAAGGACCCTTGAGCCACCATAGCAGACCAGGGATCCTCTGCCTCTGCCTCCACCACAGCTAATGCAAGTCCAGCGGGCATAGATTTATTTCCACATGTAGGACATATCCAATTTAGGTCAACCTATAGGGTATCCACATGGCCAATAGGATACTATAGTGACTCCAAAGAGATGTCAGCATAGCCAGGTGCCTAGCGCAATGGTAATGATGCTCCATTTCTTGGTCTAGATCCTAGGTTTGACTCCTAGGTATCAGACCCTTTTTTTGATAAATTAAACTCCAATGGCACACATGCTACAAGTGACACACAAATCATCAGGTCCCATAGGTTGGATGGAGATGGAGAAAGGTCCTATAGGTACATGTGACACATAAGCCATCGGGTCCCATAGGTGGGATGCAGAAGAACCAAGCGAAGACTTTTATGATGATTTGCAATGCGTTAAGTGACATGCAAGCCATCGGGTCCCATAGGTCAGGATGAAGATGGGCCATTGGGCCCCATAGGCCGGATGGAGATGGAGAAAGGTTCGCACAACTACATGTCAGACGTAAGTCATCAGGTCCCATAGGTCAGATGCTGAATGGTCCCAGTAGGTACACATCAGGACGGAGAAAGGACCGAGTGGAGAATTTTATGACGAATTGCAAGCATCACGGATGAGTAACTATAGGTCCCATAGGTACACATCGAATGGAGAAGGGTCCCATAGGTACACATCACATGGACAAAGGATCGACCAGAGACTTTTATGATGAATTACAAGCATCACAGATGAGTAGCTATAGGTCCCACAAGTACACGTCGGATGGAGAAAGTACCATGTGGAGATCAATGACAAAGTGTCGTTTGTTATAGATCAAATATTGTTCATCATAGATGTTTAATTAGTTCAATGACGAAACCCTGTTCATCATAGTATTAAAGGAGATCGTCATAGATGAGTCAGTGTGAGTGATCTCTGATGAAACCATGTGCTCTTCTATGATGTTTTTGTGATGATGCTTGATTTTGTCATAGATAGGGAGGGTTGAAGGATCATCACCATTCATCTATAATGAAATGGAAATATTCATCATAAAAAGCACTCTTCTATGATAGGTCTAGATTCATCATTAAGATTTTTGTCAAAGAAGTGGATATTTCTAGTATTGCTGCCAAGCAACCTCCACTTGGGAGCCATCTAGCACCGTTGGATGCAAAGGTGGCAGAACCAAGGGGTGGCCAAAGCCCCTAGACTGCTGCCCAACACCCTAAGGGGACACCGACCTCCCTTGGCTACCTACAAGTACCACCACTACCTCTCCACACTATAAAAAGGGCAGTGGTGCTAAGTGGAGAAGTGGCCCATTCATTTCCAAGCTTCTCCAAGCTCTCTAGCTTAGCGTAGCTCCAGAGTAGTAGCTTAGGAGTGGAAGTAGAGTTAGAGCAGAGCTTTCTTTGGAGTCCAAAAGAGTCTTCTCGGTCTAGTATAGCTTCTTTGTAATTCTTTCATTTATCATTTACTTTATTTAGTAACTTTACTTTCATTACTTTATTTAGTATTATTGCTTTGCTTTGCTCAAGTACATGTTCATTATTGTTCATCATTAGTGACCTTAGGTGCTTGTGTCTTGGCACTAGTATCATCAAGTTATCTTTTGTTTAGTAGTCATTCGTTATTTCTGGTTCCATCAGTCTAGTTAGGGTGCTTTGATGCCATTTCATCAGAGCTCAGATCAAAGTAGTAAGCTTATGGATTAAGCGAGGTGCTGAGGCTATAAATTACTTGTGGATATGGCTAGGCCTCCTGGATAGATTGTGGTAGTTGGCAAGTGGTGATAGCCTTGTCCATCCTCTATATTCCACCACGTTATGTCTAGTTACTAAATCGTAGGGCTCATGGTAGACCTTATCTATTTAACCATCCTAGTTGATAGACGGGGCCCCAAAGTACTAGCGCATTTCTCCTAGGTCATTTGTTTACCCTTGGTTACTTAAGATAAATTGCTCGCTCTCCCACCTAGCTATCCTACCTCTAGTTTAGCTTGATTATTAGTGTAGTCATCAATCACAACCAACATTACCGTTCAACTACTTAGGCTAAGATCATGCTTTTTTTAGCAATCCTAACAATCATATATAAACTAGCCTCTTGGCTTCCTTTGGGAAAATATAAATTCAACACTCAGTACTCACCTATCGAAGTGCTACGTGATAGTTCTATACGCTTGCTGAATCCCTCCACACATCGTTAAGAAATATCAACAAGCATTTCTGACGCCGTTGCTGAGGAAGGCAACTGGCTTCGTATTATATTTTTTGTTAGCTTTGCTAACTAGGCTTTTAGTTATCCTAAGTAGTTTATCCTTTTTCCCTCATATCCTATCACTACCCAACATGACCATGGCCGATAACTCCATTGGTGATTTTTCTGCACCCTCAGCTACTAATGTAGCCACCAGACTCAATGCTATCAATGGGGACGCTAACTTTGAGCTTAAGCCAGCGTTAATTACGATGGTTTAAGCTAGTCTGTTTTGTGGGAAAGCCCATGAGGATGCGGATGCTCATCTTCAACACTTTTCTAGAGATTTGTAGCACATTCATGTTAAGGGAGTGACCCAAGAGGCTATACGTCTTCACCTTTCCCCTTCTCTTTGTTAGGAAAGGCTAAGCAATAGTTTTATTCTAACCGCAACGCTGTAGACACCTTGGACAAGTGTTCCAATGCTTTCCTAATAAAGTTCTCCCCTATGGGAAAGACATGCTCTTCGCTAATAAGATCTCTAGTTTTCAACAACTAGCTAATGAGTCAAATCCCGAAGCCTAGGAACGAATGCAAAAGTATGTTTCCTGCATGCCAACACCATGGCATGGAAAACTGGCTTTTGATCCAAAACTTCTACCATGGGTTAGTTCTATTAGATAGGAGCCATTTAGATGCTGCCACTGGTGGAGCAATCTTTTAGCTAAGTGTTGCAGATGCTAAGACGCTAATCAAGAACATGGTTTTCCAACCAAGGATGGAGCGACAATCGACTCCAACCCCACAAATGAGGTATGCATTCAATTAAGGAAGTTGACATGCTTGCTCTAAGATGGATCTACTCACAAAGAGAGTACAATATTATGAGAAGATGAGTGCTCAAAAGACACTCAAAGCCACGGATGCCCACATGACTTGCGAAGTCTATAGAGATGTTGGACATTCGGGGAAATGCCTATCCTAAGACCTATGAAGATCTTAACTTCAGTCAGCAATGACAACGGGTTTTGTCCACAACAACATCAAGGATGGAATCAGCGCTCCAACAATCAAGGAGGTAACAATTACAATTATTCTTCTCAACATTTGCATAATCAATATAATAGTTATGCTTTCCTTAAAGATCTTGTTTATAGCAATGGTAGAATGACTGATATCATTAATAAAAAGTTGCATGCTCATGACAAGATGTTGGAAAATATAAATGCTAAATTGGATGAGCTTTCTTCTGCCTTAAAGAATCAACTTAGTTTCAATAAGATGGTAAGAACCCAATGAGCACAAATAGCAGCTTCCATACCATCCTATGAAAAAGATAGAATTCCTAGGCAAACCCAAAGGAACCGTGGAGACAGCCAACCTTGTTATGGCAAGGTATGATTTTTCTTTAAATGGTTGGGGATTTCCTATTAAGAAAGGTGATCCTGAGAACCCCATCATTACTTGCTCCATTGGAACTCATACTTTTCATAACGCCATTTGTGATCTAGGATCTAGTATTACCATAATGTCTAAGGAAACTTATGATAAACTAGTTTTACACCACCTTAGGTCCATCCTCAGTTTACCTACAACTAACCAATCAGTCTACCCATGATCTCGAAAGGAGTAGCCACTGACTTGTTAGTTAAAGTGAGAGATGCTTATGTCCCTATAGATTTTATGATCTTACACATGGGCAATGACAAGGATACACCATTAATCCTTGGTCGTCCTTTCCTTAACAATGCAAATGCATTGCATATATGTGGCTTCTATGCAAATAAAATTCCACTTTGTTGGAAAGAAGGAAATATTTGCTTTTTCCTCTGGAAACCCCCTCTATGATGAGAAACAAGACAAGAAGAAGAATCCAAAGAAGAGAATCAAGATGAAGAAACCAAAGCTGATTGAAGAACCGGAAAAGCCTATTAAGAAGAAGAACAAAAAGAGATGACTGTAAGAAGAAAGATCCATCCTCAACATCGTCATCCCCTGATCCTGACAAGGCCTCCGAGGTGGAACAAGAGGAAACATCCCCGCTCAAGGAAGAATAACCTTGAGACTGTCTAAAAGGTAAGTTTTCTATCCCTTGATTATTTACCGCATTTCAATAGTTGCATTTCATATTTAAATTCCCCAATAAAAATTTGCTTCGCATTGCATGATTAGTTAGTTGCATATAGTTACTATATGTTAATACATAAAGTTCTATAGTAGCTATGCAAGATAGGATAGAGTTTGCATTTAAAAAATAAAATAAATATATATATAATGAATAAATAATCTATCAGAGATATGGGCCAGGAGTACCTACACTACCCATATATCTGATTATTACCAAGCTATAGGCTCAGGCAATCATCAAGGAGAAGGCCCACAAGGGCTGACAGTGGTCGACCAACATGGAGATCAAGGCAAACCGAGGCGGGCGTATCTAGACGATAGCTAGGATCAATCTATTGTAACAAACTAGGAACACAATCTATTAGCCTAATTGCCCTCTCTGTAACCCTACCTCTCCTGGCTAGATAAAGGAGGGTAGGGACCTCAGGCATGGGATCGAACCTTCATCATTCCAATCTACCCATAGCTAGGAGCAACAACCACTGTAATCGAGCATACTGAATACAAGAGCAGCCACACCACTGGAGTAGGGATTAGCATGTACCACACCCTAAACCTAGTATAAATTCTTGTGTCTCATGTGCTACCATCTAATTATGTCTATGTGATCACATTGCTGGATATTGCTAGAGAAAAACAATTTGATAGTTAGTGTGCCAGGTAGGGGCCTTTCATGTTCAGATTTGTTTTTGTGTTTCAGATGGGAATTGTCTTCAACTTTGGCGATAAACCAGAGAATATGCGGCCAGGCATGAGGATCATCTTCGGCAAGCTCGACTTCATTATTGACCGGTTTGGGGACCTACGCCTGTAGGAGCCTAAGCCAACCGAATAGGAGGAGGAGTAGTCACTCTAGATCTGAGCTTTCGCTGCCGAATTGGAGGAGGCAGTCGTTGGAGGACCGCTTGCCATCGTCCATCATCTAACCCACTACAGTCAGCTTATCACCTGAACTAGGCCAAGAGCACTAGCTCAATGCCATGATCTTCCTTCACAAGATTAGGGATCCAGTCCTGACAATGGATATGGCACCTAATCCAACTCATTCCCAACACTTAGGAACACCTACACATGTGGCGATGACTTCGCCTAGCCTAACTCCTTCAAGCTATCACTGCCGCCTTTCAGATCTCCTACATAGAACCCAAAAAACCCGTGCCACACTAACTGGGAGCACAACGATGATGACATCAACTTGAACCTAGTTGGAGTCACCATCCACAAACTCAGTAAGGGCGGTACCATCCTAGAACAATTGGACCACTTATTAACACCGAACTCATTGACATGGCGGCTTCATGCCCCTCTATCTATAACCTTAGTGACACTGCCAAGAAACACCAACTACGATAGTTCTTAACGATTATAGAAAATATCTACAAGCGCATGAATCTATCGTTGTAGCATTTCACCCTAGAAGTATTCAGGGTATCATTATTTATATTTTCCTAAAGGAGGGCAAGGTATAAGAGTCTAGCATGAGCATGAATAAGATTACATGCTTGCACTAGTAAACCAGTAGTTCATGACAGGGGTAAGAGGAAAACAAAGAATAAAAGAATGTTCCTACGTAGAGCTGGCATGTTCTAATATAGTCGTGCAAAGAACAAGTGATGATCATACAAATTACAAGGTTAGAGCTAGAACTAAGTGCAAGATAGGTCAGGAGGCCACCGAGTACTGGTCTGCCAGCAACCTCATGTGACAATTTAGACTCCTACACCCTACCCAAACTGTGGGGGATTACACGGGATGGACAGGGCTGTCACCACCTGCCGCCTACCCCTCAATCAGAGAGTAGGAAATGTATTCACCTGTCTCTCCATACCCAAGCACCATGCTTGGGTACATAAAAACTACCCAAATTCCCCTAGGGTCCCTGACCCTATGGATGGACAGGTAAAAAACTTGGGCACACCCAAAGGCACTGATGAACCGCCACCTCAACATAGCTCTAATTCTACCCATATAAGTTATATGAATGATTAAGCATGAAGTTCTACATGTCAAGATCACAACACACAAACTATATGCTACTTTATATATCATGATTATAACATGAGAGCTATAGTCTAGGTCATATGCATTGCTATATTAATAATATGAGAACAAGGCTATGGAAGAACTCTTCATAGTATTCATACCAAAGTTGCTCTCCTTCCAAGGAGCCAAGCCCTCCTTGATAGCTTTTCCCTTGCTCACAAAACTACTACTAAAAGCTAAAAGATTACAAGAGTAGGGTACTGAAGGTAGAGGCTCCAAATGATGTGTGTTGAGTATGAGCACTACCCCTCTCTTTATACTAGTGAGGTGGTCAGGTTTGGCGCTAAAAATAAGAAAATCGGCCAAAACCACCTCAGCATGGCGGCATGCAACCACCCTAGGGTGCGACCGCACCCTGGCTAGCTCGCCTAGCCACTGCCTTTGCTAGGTGGGCTGGTGGCTAGGCCTAGGCCTCTCCTACGTTAGTGTTCTATCGAGGTAAGTTGTGTAGGTGGGCTTCTCTATTTATTCCTTTTGTGCATTTCTGCATTACGTTTCCTGATTACACCTTTTGCTTGGTTTTCCACTTGTATTCGAATGTATGTCCTATAAAACATGTTTTCTCTAATACAAGTGGAATTAGGTTAATAGTAAAGGCATATGTGTTAAAAGATTGTTTATTTCTCCTATTTTGGACTTTAATTGGCTATCGGATTTGATCGTTAGTGACCGCCAACAATATGGAGGGAAACACATGGAGGAAAATTGATGGGCCTAGTGGTCTTCAACACTGCATGCATCAAGCTTAGGGTCACTTGTTTATATGTAATGTTAGTTGTCCCAATGATTCCAAGCTTTGAACCTAGATCATTGAAGACTATGGTACTGATAATTGGACACTAAAACATACAGTCACCTCATGGATCCTATTTGGAAGGATTAATATTAGATTTTGTTTCCCAGATTTGGTTGACTGAGGACATAGTAATTACAGTTCACCCAGAATGGAATTTGATTATATTTGATGGGGAGGATGGAACAATCATCGCAAATGACATGGACCGCATAAGTGTTCATGTCATCTCTGCCTGTGTCTTTCGCTATGGTAGACATACCGTTAAAAAAGAGTTCATCTGCAAACCATTCTATCTTCCTTATGTTCCTTTGTTCTTGGATTCATTAGCAGAGCAGTAAATAAAGTTGCATTTGATGTATCTCTCTGTCATGCATTTTAAATGGACCAATGTTGTTTCCTTGTCTATGGACATGTTAATTTCCTTGTCATTATTTCAACTAAACTAGTGTGCCATCTTTTTTTGTTTGCAAATTGAATTATTTGTTTGGTGCGCACATGTGTTATGGTGGTGTTATAGCTCCCATCGTTATTTCATTTGTTAATTTAGCTATAGTAGAATACTTATATTGATTTCTAATGTCATGGGTACATAGGGTATGCTGATGAGGGCACTCCAAAATACACAAAAATGGCACTTCAAAAGCACTACAATGCACCCGCCATATTATACTACTAGGCCATGCTACTAATAAGTTACCCAAACTTAAAATCATAAATGACACAGTAACAAGCATCACAGAAAGACGAGGAAAACTATAGAGGATACTGTTAGACGCATTCAAATGTACAAAGGTCGGACTTTCTTATGTGTGCAATGACATTTCAACACCAATAGCTCCTCTGCTTGCTAGACTAAGGTGATACTTGTGGTCGGACTTTCTTATGTGTAAAATAACATTTCAACTACAATGGCTCCTCTGCTCTACATTAGACTATGGCGAGACTTGCTCCTCGCTGTAAGGTTCTTTCAAGTTCAACAAATTTTATCAAAGACATGAGTTGGCTTCAATAGAGATCAAAGGCACTCATGAATGTTGAGCATATTATAGATCAGATCAAAGACAACTAGAAAGAAATCTACAGCGAAAAGCAACCAACAGGGGCTACAAACCAGCTACAAAATGACCAAAGGACCTGAGCTACACCATGCTCAACAGAGTTTAACCCACCTAAGGCCTTGTTTGGATGCGCATGTATTCATCTCAATCCACATGTGTTGAAGTGGATCGGAGTGGAATTAAACTAAATTCCATTCCATTCCACTCCAACATAGGTGGATTGAAGTGGATACACAAGCAGTCCAAACTAGGATGTTCCATGTATTCATTTCAATCCACATATGTTGAAGTGGATTAGAGTGGAATTAAACAAAATTTCATTCCATTCCACTCCAACACATGTGGATTGATGTGGATACACATGCATCCAAACAAGGCCTAATACAAAGTTCAACAAAAGTTAACACCAACATGCAAATAAGACTTCACATATTTTCCAAGGGCAGTCCCGTAGATCAAACTTATTCATGACTACTAATACTACTGATATGTTCCACAAATCAAGGGTCATGGTTTGCATGTAGGATCTCAGTCCATGTCCACCTTCGGTAAGACGACGTTGGCGGCTGGCTTCGAAACTCTTGATCAGATATGCGATGTCATCATCCGTCAAACATGATGGAAAACCCTACTCCACCACTCCGAGGTTCACCACTATGCTAATCGGAAGCTAGGTAGTAGCCAGCACCATGGCAGCCCCATGACGAATGGCTTTGGTCACCATGGCTCGAAGGCGGGCCGACAAGGCTCAGAGGTGCTCCTCTACAGTGAACAGATTATCCACTTTTCCAAGGGGAAGGCCATGTTACAGGTGGCTAGCATGGACTACTACAGGGTGCTGACCTGCACGCTCAGTACCATAGTAAGGTTCATCATGTGTTGGGCCTGCTCATTGGTGATCACCAATTTGCCTCATACTTGAGAGACCAGATTCTTGGAAGCTTGAAGTGCTTCACGCGTGGCATCTAGCTCACAGCGTAGCATCTCAATGTTCATCCTGGTCGATGACAAAACCACTTGGACCTCATGGTAATCCTTCAATAATTGATGGTAGTCTATGCCATCTAAAGATTCATGCTCTTCTAAGGATTCGGCCACTTCAGAACTAGAGGGCTATGTGGGGGCAAACAAGCTCGGCGGTGGCAAGCGGCGACGAGATGACTCTTCCGGCACCACCGGGGGAAAGCCCCATGTCTAGGGATGCCACCGCCATGGAGGAAGCATTGCACAATGCAAGCCAAGTCAAGCCCATATAGGATAAGGGGGAGAGCAATATGATTGAGAAGTCAAATGACTTTTATCAAACTGACAGGCGCAGCATGGCATGGAATCGTGGGTGGCTACCTCCATCGGGGAATGCCTCATGGGGCCACTTTGTGAGCGTGACTATGGATGAAGAACCCAATAGGGCTCGGGACATCATCATGCCCATGATCACCTATTGAGATAGTAGGCAAATTTCAAGTACTAGTTAAATTAAATAGCATGAACATAGATACTAGTGTGAGCATTGCTCGCATACTCTAGTTAAATTAACATAAACAACATGAAGAGCTATGATGACCCACCTCCAAAGGCAGAACTAGCAGGTTAGAGAGTAGGCCGACGAGAGATCCGTATGTCGGTGGAGGATTGCTAGCATTGAAGGCCTCCAGGGACTCCACATCGACATACGACTTTCATCCACTCTAGCATGGTCCTAGCAGGAGGCGTCGATGGCGTAGTAGGGTGGAAGGCAAAAGCTTTGGGATGGAATCAGGAGCTCTAGAGAGAGAAGGCAACAGGTGTAACCTTCCCTCTCAGCCCTTGCCTCTACTGCTATAGTTTGGGGCTATCGACCACCCCACGACCGAGACATTTGCGTGAGTGGGTGGTGGGGCTTCGCCCCATCACAGTCAATGTGATGGACCAGGAGGCGACGTCCCCTACTAGAATATGCTGCTAACACCACCCACGCGTGCACACCTACATGGGAATGCAGGAGCTCATCATCTAGGGTAGTCAAGATTTTAGATAGTCGGACCTTGTGTGATCCTATAAGTATAACATTTCTAAATAAAAATAATCCTTGATGCATGGTTCTTGCAAGTGCAACAAATTTTATTGAATACATGAAAATAAGACGAGTTGGATTCAACATAGATCAAAGCCACTCATGACTACTACTACTACTAATACAAATGTTGTGACCATGTGCACTACAAAGGCAATAGTTTTACTCATAGCTCTATACTATATTGTGTCCGACAAGATCAAATGTGTCATATTTTAGACTTTCTTGTGAGAGCAGTAAAATATGAGAGTGAAGCAAATGTGTCAGGAAAGCCAGACATAAGAAGTGATTCGAGAAAAAGAGCCTTTGACATGCTTGAGACTTGAATGCCTAGTGCGGTTGTGATAGGTCTTTTCTGTACTTATTTGATTTCAATCCAAGAAGTCACAACAGTCGAGGGGCAGACTAAAGGCATGTCACTGCTCGGTCACATTTACAATGCTCGGACCATCATAGGGCTTCTAGGGCAAGGCAAGATAAAGATTTTTTCCAACTAGGTGTGCTTCGCCTTGGGTACCATAGTGCTCCCTAGGGAATCACAACCTGTCATACCACAGAAGGTGTGTTTGACTAGAGATGTAGGAGCATTGATGTTCCCAACTATACACTAATCAAAATAGAGCATGTCTCCTCCATTTACTGCCGATGAGACAACGTGAGCCTCGGCTCTAGCTTTTACAACATGTTAGCTCCTACACTGATGCCCCTTCAGTGCATGAACTCCTTGCATTTGTGACAACACTAGAAACATAGAAAAAGAAAGCCCCCCATGAGAGGAGAATGAGAACAGAGAGATATCAGCAAGGATTCCTCATGATTGTCAAGTTCCCTAGTTGGCACGGTGGGGCTACAAGAAGACATGGTAGGACCGAGCCAGAGTGACCTAGAGTGCTTGAAGATCCTTCGTCCTAGAATGTATGTAGAAAAATTGGTAAGTGCCCATTTTTTGTTTACTGAATCTGAATCTGCTGGGTATGCTATTGGGAATGAACTTGTCCCTCTATCTATCTATGTTGATCTTTGTGAACGCAGAAGCTGCTGGCTGTAATTGCCTGGGCCATCAAAGGTCATCAAAAACATGAGTTTTGTCTAGATGACGAGCAGATCCTAGTCTGGTGGAAGGTGGAGGCATTCCCATACATCACCGATGGTGGCCACTTGTACCTCCACTAGGGATGGAGTCACTTCACCCACACCCTCAACCTTTGTGATGGGTACTCTCTTGTATTGTGGTATGATGGCCGGTCACATATTAACTGTCAAACTCTTCAGCATTACAAACTATCGCAAGCAGTGCCCGCACTGACTTTGAGGCCAGCAGTAATAAGCTCTCCCTGCCCATCGCAGAGCCAAGGAGTTTTGTAGTGATCCTAAAGAAGTATCACCTCAAAGCGAAGTATCTGGTGAGCACCCGCACAAAACACAGAATGTACCAACGATGTCAGCAAGTTACCATTGTCCTCTTTGTCATCAGTCTTTTTTTGTGCGAGGCAAAGAACATGCCAGTGGACTTCGAGCGAGTGCACGACTACAAGCAGTGGTGCATTGTCGAGCTATAGATGGCTAGGTAGTCCTAGTTCATGGGCTTGGATAGGACCTTCATGAACAAAGTCTAGAGAGTGTCGTTCAAGTATGGGTGGGCTGCCTTCTGCGCTGACAACAACCTCAAGGTTCGACAACACCTGCTTCTTTAGCATGATCCGCAAGGCCACCTGCAGCAATGATGATGACAATAAAGCTAAGCTCAAGGTGGAGATGCGCAAGACAAACGGTGGATGGAGGCGGTGAACTCGGTGCAAGAGTTGACACCATCTGTATTTTGTTGTTTCATCAAAAGTATTATCTGGTCCTATCAAGATTTCTTAGTATCGGACTATCTTAGGGCCTGTTTGGATGGACTGCGACTAGTTAGCCATGGCTAAAAATTAGCCAATTAGTTGTTTTATTAGTCCATACTTGTTTGAATCCTAAACTAATTGTTGGGTTCTATGGACTAGTAGGATGGCCCCTGATAGTTGCCATCACTGTATTTCATTATTCATTGACTCACAATGATCTAAACCATCTATATTTCCTAGGATCAGGACTGTCTTAGGCTCTAGAAAATTTCAACATCTATATGCCCACATCCTTCGATCATAAAGGGTGAACACCATTAGTATACTACAGATCAGAAAGAGAACCAGAAAGAGAACTACAAGCAAAAGCAACCAATAGGGGCTAGATAGAGTTTAACCCACCTAATACAAAGTTCAACAAAAGTTAATGTAGACATAGCAATTGCGTGGGTTCAACTCTGTTGAGCATGGTGTAGATCAGGTCCTTTAGTCATTTGGTAGCCATTTTCTAGACCCTGTTGGTTGGATTTGCCTGCTGATTTCTTTCTGGTTCTCTTTCTGATCTGCAGTATGGTAAATATGCATAACGGAATTCATCCAATCAAGTCTCACATTGATCTAATGCCTAACGGAGGAGCCACATAGCTATTCAAAGTTTACTGCACACATAAGAAAGTCCGATCATTGTAAATCTGACTGGGCCGGACACATCTCACGTTATATAGGGAAACCTGTTTCATACTAGTACTTTTGTTGAATCCCTAAAGAAAACAAATATAATTGAAACAAAACAACAGAAAAGCAAAAGCAACAGGAAATCAAAAGCAATAGAATACACTATATTTGAGGACAAATTTCAAATGCCAGAATACACTACATTCAAAAAGAGTGAATTACTAGTTTCTTATTCTAATTTCCCATTCAAAAAATAGATTTCTTGGCAAATCGTATAGTCATTGTCACTAGCAATACAGTGCCCTTCTTTCCCATCTGTCTACATAGCCGCAGATGCTACCTGTGTACGGAAGATCACCGCACACCTATGCCGGCAGTCGGCAGCGATAACTTGCCTCATGTTGTTCTGAGGACCACCTCAGTGGCCAGAAGGCACCATAGCACACACCCCTTGTTGCTTAGCCACCTACTCATTGGTACCGCCCCCACCACCCATGATACTTCCTCGCCCTTGACCCATCTAATGTACCCCCATATAGTGTCATCATCGTCATCAGCATTGCCATTCTGCCTCTAGAGCAATAGGGCGACCAGATAGGCCGCCATATTGTGCCTACCATCAGCGGCGTGGGTGAGATCATTGAGGAATGGCCAGGGGCTATGCTTTTCCATGAATACAGTTTGTATCCTAGTGAGGAAGCAAGCCTCCTGAGTTGCCTACTTAGGTCAGGCTAGCAAGGAGGGCTTCATAGTCGATGGGGTCATCCCACATCCTCCCACGTCTGAATCGATCCAGTGCCAGATCCCAACCGATGGTGGGGTCTCTGCAGATGTGGTGCATGGATGAGTAGGTCACCCATAGGCTACTAGAGGTCATCCATGGGTCTGCTCCGAGGTCACAGCAAGGTGGCCGATGATCACAATTTGCACCTTTGTAGAGAGCGCCATCAGCGACATGATTGCCGGCATGGATCGAGTTACGGTGTGTGGACGGTGGTGAGCAGGAGGGCTAGAGAGGTGGAGTGGCAGTGACATAGGTTGATTGAGGAGGAGGTGAGGGAGGCCACCGAGTGGGGGCTACAATTGGAGTTCTTGAAATACCCTCTACGAACTAGCGTGGGAACTCGCAATGACTTTTGCACAATGTAAGGGGAGAGTCAAACAATGGGAGTGAGGCCAGGCTTTATGCACATACGGATGGTAGGGCTAGAATAGGCTTCTGATGCGAGCGTACCACATTCATCATTACTAGTATTCGAGTAGTGAATATTTTAGATGGGTCGGACCTTCTGTCATCCAGGTGAAGTATATAGTGGCATAGTGTAGTCCAATCCAAGCAGTCGTAGGCTCGTCGTAACTGAGGGGTAGCAACTAGCTAGAGATGGCTACATGGTTTCATAGGTTCTGATCATCTACACTCCCTTGGCTATGTTTGAAGCTGCTTGTATTTGTAGCACAGCCGATCAGGCAAAAGTTCTACTCATAGCTATTCAAGAGTTACATGTTCGGCCCGTTCAAATTTATGTTGCTCGGACTATCAGGCGAGCATACAGTTTACAAGAAATAAGTAAACATCATTTCATCTAATATAATAGAGGGACATGGTCGGGGGAAAAGTTGTGATCGTTTGTTGTAGTGTAGACATCTGTGGTATGGCAACTAGTTGCGATCTATAAGCATGATTTCGGTTAGAATAAATGTCAATTGAGATCCTAAAACCACCATGACACGCTTGACACTTGAATGCCTGGTGCAGTTCTGAGAGGTCTTTTCTGTACTTATTTCACTCCAATCCAAGCAGTCATAGCAATCAAGGTGCAGGCTGATTGCTACGACAATTTATACTATCCTACAAGATCAAATACACAGCGGGTGGACTTTCTTGCGTTCACAGTAAAAGTCAACAGCTATAGCTCATCCATTCTACATTAGATCGAGGCAAGACTTGTTTAGATCAACTCCTTGCTGCATGGTTCTTTCAAGTTCAACAAATTTTATCAAAGAAAATTTCAACATCTATACACCCACGTCCTCCGATCGGAAAGGGCGAACACCGTTAGTATATTACAGATCAGAAAGAGAACCAAAAAGAAATCTGCAGGCAAAAGCAACCAACAAGGGCTAGAAACTAGTTACCAAATGTCCAAAGGACCTGAGCTACACCATGCTCATAGAGTTTAACTGAACTAATACAAAGTTTAACAAAAGTTAACACATACATGCATCCAAATAATTAAGACTCTACATACGGTCATCCCACAAACCAAACTTAGTCATGACTTGTACTACTAATACGTCCCATAGATCAAGGGTTGAGGTGGGCATGCAGTATCCCATCCATGTTCACCTTTGCTAAGATGGCGTTGGTGGCCAGCTTGACCCTCGCGAACAGATCATCCATAAAATCTTGATCATCCGGTACTGGCAAAAAAGCCTGGTGCACCACTAGGACTTTCACCTCTGCGCCAAAGTAAAGCTGGGCAGTGGCTAGCACCATGGCAGCCCCTTGACGAATGGCTTCGAACACCACAGCATGAACACGGGCCAGTAGGGCTCGAAGGTGCTCCTTTGCGGTGATCGGATTGTCCATAGCCTACACGGGGAAGGCAGTGTCATAGGCAATAGTAGCGTTGACAAGTAGGTTCTAGACCTCCACCTCAGCGGCATCACCGAATTGCCTAGTATGGTGCATGTAGCTTTTAGCTCGTCACACAACTTGTCGGCGTCTAGACTAGCCCCTAAGTACAATTCTGTGGTCTTGCGGCAAGCCTCCTTTAACTTAAAGTATTCTTCATCATCTAACGATGCATCACCAAAAGACTATCCGGTGTCAGACGGGATTGGCGACAGTGTGCGGAGACATTTTGTCTCTCTACACAATGCAAGCCAAGTTCAACCCCATAGGACAAGGGGGAGAGTGATCTAATTTAGAAGGCAAATGACTCACCGGACTATCTAGAGCAGCAGGGGATGGAATCATCGCTAGTGGCTGCCCCCACCGACAGATGGTTCCTGGGTCTGCTTTCCGAGCATGACCGTAGATGAAGAACCTGGCTCTAGGGCCAATGATCCATGGGATGCCATCACGACCACATCCACCTATTGATAATGTAGCTAATTTCCAAATACTAGTTAAATTAATAAGTAGCATGAACACAAATACTAGCATGGGCATTGCTTGCATACTCTAGTTAATTTAATGAAGAGAAACAACATGAACAGCGCGGTACACGAAAAAATCACTTCATTAAGAGGAACTGGTGGCATGTGTGAGACCATGTCAACAAGAGGTTCGTCTATCAGGTGGAGGATGGCTAGTGTTGAAGGCCTCTGAGGACTCCCCCTACCACGATCCAGCGTGTACTCTCCCATAACCTTCATCACCCGATGGTCTAGGTCATCCTCATGGATGGTGACCCTCGACTTGATTGTAGGGTCCGTCGTTCCTCGGAACTCCCACTAGTGGTGGTGCCTCATCTTCTAGGGGAAGACCCGACCACCGATGAAGGTATGGATCACCCTCATCCTCGTCAAGCCCTAGCCCTTTAGGTCCTTGATCGCATCCAACAAGTAGGACACACCCTGTGTGCCCTCCTAGGGTGGTAGTTCCTCCCATGACTCCGGGAGGTCACCACGTAGCTAGTCAGGAGAATAAGATGGCAGTTATGGGCTCTCATTAGGGAGGTATAGCCACCACTTTTGCCACCCCAAGTCCACAGAAGGGTAGCTGTCAAAGCTCAGGTACCTATCGTCCATTCTAGGTCAAAGTTGGATCAAGGCGCCCCCATCTGAGGAAGATGGACCCCCCGGGCACTAAGCAAACCACCTAGAATAAAAACTGCCATAGTTCATAGTGGGTAGGGACTCCTAGGAAGCCCTCACATAGCATGATAAAGATGGAGAGGTGGAGGATCCCCTATGGGGTCAACTCAGTGGAGGTGGAGCCCTATAGTAGTAGAGCAACCACCTGGAGAAAGGTGTGCGTCGGCACCCCGAACCCAAAAGAGTGGAAATGGGCAAAAGAGACGACCTAGATTCTCCTTCGACCTCAGCTCCACTTTGCTTCTTAGCAGGACTCTCCATCCAATCGCATTGGTGGTCTCCGTGATCACTAGTGTTTAGTCACATCTCATCGAAAGCCTTGCGGTCGACGGACGACTTCGTCCACTATGTTGTCATGGTCCTCGTAGGAGGCGCTGGTAGCATAAATGGCACAGTAGGGTGGAGGGCAAATGGTTTGGGATGGAAGGAGGAGATCTAGGGAGGGAAGGTAGATGATCACAGAAGGCAGCCGATAACCTTCCCTCTCGTGCCCTTGTGTCTTCTATAGTTTGGGGGCATGAAACCACCCCATGCCCCATGACCACTAACATGTTTGTGTGGGTGGGCGGTTAGGATTCACCCCGTCACATCAATGCGACGGGCCACGAGACAATGTCCTTGCTTGTCAGGGTCACAACCCTGGGGTGTCTCAAGGCACCTATTAAGTTAGCAGGCCACACGCCCTGCAACGCAACAGTTAGTAAGGGGCCAAATGATCGAGGCCTAGCAAAATGCTGAGCAGAGCAGGTCAGCCGCTGAAGCTAGGGGTGTCCACAACCCCTTCCTCTAGCACAAGGCATGCGGCACTCAGGTGCGCAACCTCTCCCTCATCATGACCCCTAAAAAGGATAGGGAGAGGTAAAGCTGACCCTCTACGGACCGATGTGATAGCGTTCACCTTGATCTGGTTAGACACCATCCCTGTGCCATGCCACACCAACAAGACAACACCTGCATGACTGGTGGCAACAGGTACAAAATCCACCAGTCCAAATATGGACCGACAAGACGCGTGCATGATCCCACCCACTATGGGATGGGATCCATAGCAAGGGTCTCGACCACAAGACCTTGGCTGGCAAAATGCCCCTGACCCCAACAATCGGGGTCATGTCCCTCACCCTCATGAAGTGACCAGGCAAACAACTGACATAGGCGCGGCTACCTACTTTGGGTACGACACTCTGGGGAACCTAGAGACAATGGTGAAGACCATGGCGGATGTCGCGTTGCTTAGGATGACTAACAAACCACCAATGTGCCTATAGTGCCCACCATGATTGGCACAGTAGCACCACGTCCTGCTCTACCCCAATGTGGCCACAAGACCATGACGATGGCCACGCCTAGACGAACACTAGAAGACGGCGTAGCTTGCAAGCCAAGTTAGTTAGGACCTCCCTTCAGGCTCATGAACCTTCGGTCGGGGGAACCTCTGTAACACCTAGTGTTAAGCATTGCATTTGGCATCTGCATTTCATGAGCACAAGCATCATCCAAGCATTCATGAACATGAGCATATGAAATTTCATCTTATTCTTATACATTATCACATGAAATGTTGATTTTTTATATATGCTTATGCTTGCAATCATGTATGACCAATGTATGAGATGGTTGTGAGGTCATGAAAACACTATAGACACATCTAGAATGATAAATGGAATAATGTTTGTATTGATGACATGGGCCAATTTTGCTGCTAAGTGTTGGTTTCATTTGAAATGCCATTTTCATGATACTAGTTTGACCAAAGTTGAACTAGTAGCTTAGATTGTTTGCATGGTTGTGTGACCTAAATAAAAGTTGTAGTAATTAACTAGGGTAACAACTTTTATTTTTGGGTCAAGGTCTAATTCAGTGCATAGCATGCTCAAAAATAGCTAACAATTAGTAAGAAAATGTTGTTTTACACTTGGTGAAAATTTTCTAAGTGTTGGGCTGATTTTAGTTTGCAAGTAACCGACTTTGGGATGATTTAACTCTCAAACTATGGCAAATTAAGGAATACTCCTTAAGCAAAGTTGTAGATGGCATGTAGATCTACAACTTTCCTTATTGGAGTTTTTACAATGGACGAACGGATTAGGAGATATATGCGGTTGAAAACACATTGTCACTCGGTTTCAAAGGCACTTGAATTAGTGCTGCGCGCGTGCGTTGTGGCCGCCGTGTGGCACCCATACACTGGCGTTGGCCTAATCGGTCAGGCCAAAGTGGGCACATAAGCGCCGCGCACTCACCGCTCGTTCTACTCACACGCTCTCTCCTTCTCCTGCTCGCTCTGCCTCACCAAAGCACCGCACCGAGCTTGCTATGCGCCACCGCAGCCACTCACCACCAATGTAGCCTCGCCGACTGATTCGTCTTGGGCACAGCTACTCCACCATCACCTCCACCTCCTCGAGACACCCGCATCACCTATCGACCCCAGGTATAGTGGCATTTAGCCTCATCGTAGCCACCGTTGTCACCGGAGCGCTACCGCTCTCGCGGCTCACCATGGCCCAGCCATTCCATAGCACCGCATGCCTCCATCTTCTCTAGTCTGGCACCATGCTAGAGTCTAGATGCTTAGGCTAGATCTAGGAATGATGCCACCACTTGACTGCGTCAGAACGAGTCACCGCTCCGCGCGCGGCCGCCATGGCCACCGTGGTACTCGAGCTCGCCGCCGCCGAGTTGGTTCACCGTCTCCCTCCTTTCTCTCATGTCTTAGGTGAAGTAACCCTAGACCTAGCTAGTGGCATGGCAGAGACCCACCTTTCGCCACTATCTGACTAGAACTATGAGAGCACCACTGTGCTCCATGTGTAGCTGCACGACAATGCACGCGACCAAGCTCACCCATGCCACCACGAGCCCTCACCTGCACCGTTTTGCTATGCCAGGTCACTAGGATGGAGTAGCTGTCCTCGGCTGAGTGTGCCATAGATGGAGATGGCCAGCATAACACCGCCTGACCTCTGTCGTCCACCATGGTCACTGTCGAGCTTGCTCCGGTGAACCACTGAGCCAACTAAGCCTACCAGTTGATGCGCGTGGGTGAGAAGAGTGCAACGGTGAAGACGCTACCGCTCGAGACCTCACCGTTGGTGAGTTCTCGCCGGTCAGCACCCTCCCCTATCTTGGTCTCGCTGACGGGTGGGTCCTGTTGACTCATAGGCCCCAGCTATCAGTCAGTTTTTGAATTGTTTTCAGGATTTATTTCACATATTTGGTTGCAAACTTCAAAAATTTATATCTAGAGCAAGGAGTGTCCAAATGGGGTGATCCAAATTTTTTTGATTTCATCTTGAAGTGTACTATTTGATAAAAATATGAAATCCACTATTTAGGCTATTTTTCTAGGAGAATTAAGTTGAGCAAGATAAGTGCTTTTAAAGTAGTTTATATCTTGTAAAATGCATAACTTGAGCTAGGAAGGTGATAAAATTGTGATTCCAATTTTTTTATCTTGTCTTGACATGCTCTAGCGAGGAAAATATTAAACCTATAGTAAGCATACTTGAAATATGGTCTACATATTTAATCCTAAGTATTTGCTAGTTTCTAGTGAAATTAATTGGGGTAAAAATACATAACTTGGGCTCATGCAAAAATTTGTACAGTGTTATTGTGTTATGGTGAAGCTAAGAAAAATACTAAATCTATTGTTTGGCACTTTTAACTATACTAAACTATTTTTGCTAAAATAAACCTATATAACTTGTCATTTTTGTAGGGGTAGCTACACTCATCCGAATGGCATGAAATTAGTACAGTGGACTATTAAGGTCATTGGTAGGCTACTTTAATTTTCACAAAATTTATTAAGCAATGAAAATATTTATCCTTTAAATCACCTTATTATCTAAGGAAATTAATAAATGAATATAAATAAATTAGTTATATTTAACCATGATGTTTTCTGTAGTGCTTGTGATGCATATGATTTGTTGATGTTATTAGTTAGGCTTAGAAGTAATTGGTTGTATGCAACTAATTAATTATTGCCTTATAATTCAACTAGGTTGGCTACAAGTATAGTTTCTGTTGTGGTGATGATTTCATGATGATAATGATCTTTTATGTAAAGATGGTTAATAACAAAGTTGTAGATAACTTACTGATATACCTGTTGTTAAATTTTCATAGTCATAAGCCTTATGGTTTTTGAATTATCGATATTAGAACTCTACTGTTAGAAATGCTTGGTCTCTGGATAGATCTAAATGATTGAATTGTTTGACCTAGATAACTGCTGAATCACATTAAGAGAATTAAATGAAAGTTGTAGGAAATTTCATAAGCTTTCCATAATGTCCACAACCATATTAGTTTGATGTGTATAACTCCAGTTATGGTCAAAACAAGTGGCTATTGTCTTGTAGTTTAGAAAATAATTTACACAAGTGTTTGTTTAAGTTACTAGAGATGAGATATGCACCTACTTAGTAAAAGTAAATGTAACTTGTTATCACCTTAATACAATGCTATTGAAAACAGTTATGAGAATGCATTTATCACATCATATCATATTATACATGTGATCATATATGCATTCATGATATCTTATTTCATGCTCATGCATATAGGATCGTCCGAAGGGATAACCCTTTTGTAGTTCAACAAAAAAGAGGAGGAGGAACAGCAGGAGACACCTAAGGCCACTACTCCAAGAGAAGAGGAGCAAACTCTCAAGGACCTCCCTAAGTGCCCGGATCATCGGCCATCCTCTTTCCTTAAAGGCAAGCCCTAGAGCATTCTAAGTCTCCTATGTTTTACAAAATATCACTTGAGTCCTTTATGTTTGATGCATTAGGTTATAAGAGTTGATTGGAAACCCTTGATTCATAGAACTACCTTGTCCAGATATATATACCTTTAACCCTATGTAGGTCCAAGATTGAGTATATGCTTAGCCATGCTTAGACCGGTAGAAGTCGGGTGATTTCCTATCACCTACGAGATATAGGTGGATACCGAAGCATGGTTGGCTATATTTGCTATCGTGGAAAAGAACCATGGGGTAATGTAAATAGAGGCTGGGTGAAGTCTATGTGTAGGTTGACTAATGTGATTCCATCTAGTGCCACTGGTATTTTTCCTTAGGTGGATCCATCCACAATAGTATGGGCACAGCGCAACCGCAATGCATTGATCCGAGACCAGGATGAGCGAGCAGACAGCTCTAGTCCCGCTATGAGTGCAATGTTTGAAGTGATGAAGATGTGCTATACTCGTTAGGACACCAGGGACTTCTAGCAGGAGACCTATGCCACAGCATGGATAAGCTCATGAGGGCTAAAGCTGCACAACATAAGCTAAAGAAGCGTGTGCACAAGCACAAAAATACAGCAAGTGAGGATCGATGGGAAATTGATCAAGCTTATGTAGCATTAGGAAATCTCCACACCCAAATGGAGCAAGTTAATCAGTAGAGAGCTTCCGCCTAAGAGGAAAGAGTGGATGATTAGGTAGTGTTAGCAGGACTGTGGGAGCAGCTAGAGGCCACCCATGATGAGGTGCTCATAGCTACATGCTAGCGGATCCTAGCAAACAACCATGCAACTATGGCAGAAGCAGAACGAGACAGGATCCATGCCTTGAGCATGCAGCATGACCATGTCAAGAGGGACTTGCTCCAGCAACTTGCACAGACCCAGAACGTGGTGGTTGATCTTCAGCATGAGGTGCATTTTCTGAACAACCAACTGCACCCGATCCTTGGTGAGGAAGAAGATCCAGAGATGTTGGTCGAAGATGATGGTTGGGAGGAAGAAGAAGTGGAGCTAGAGGATGAGGATGATCCTATCTCCAACCTCGACAGCGAGCATGCTGAAGATTAGGGTCACCTAGTGACTAGTAAAAGTGCTAGATGTATCCCTGTTATTCTTGTAATGGACTTGTAGCATGAAGTTCGGCATTCATGAATTGACTTCTGTGTAATATTGATAGTTTGCATGTCGTTTCACTATAGGTTGAACTTTAATGAAATTCTAGTTTTGTTTTACTAGTGGATTATGACATGCATGTTAACGCGTTGTGAGCATGATAAGTGATCTAATTGATGATGTCATGTTGCAAGAATGAATTATTATGCCTTTGTTTTATTGTATGAATTTAAGATTCTCTCTAGTAATATCAATTTGACATGATTATACAATTCATCTACAATCTCCTGACATCATCCAATAATCCCTTATTGTTGCAACTTTGAGATGACTCGCACTCGCACTGGAGCAGGCACTAGCCAAGGTGGTAATGACAGGGAACTTACCACCACCGCCTTCACCGTCTGTGAATGAATTCTTCGCATAGTTCTTGGGTAGTCAGAGAACAATGGAGGAAACACTATGCCTCATTGTGTAGAACACTGCTCACGCCCGTCAGCAACAACAAGGGTCTAAGCCAAATCAATACAGCTCGTTCAAGGATTTTCAAGACACCAAGCCTCCTATCTTCAAGGTGGCCAAAGAAACACTCTAGGCAGATGAATGGCTTAACATAATCGAGCAAAAGTTCCATCTATTGAGGGTTACTAAGCATCAGAAGGTAGCATATGCATCCCATCAACTATAGGGACCGACCGGGATATGGTGGACCCATTTCCTATCCTCTCTACCTACCAACTCATAGGTCACATGGGAGCAATTCAAGTTAGCCTTTAGGGGACATCACATTCCCCCAGGGCTAATGCGCATTAAAGCCACTGAGTTCATGCAACTCACATAAGGGGCCAAGACCCTTATGGAGTACATGCATGCCTTCAACAATTTATCCCATTATGCCCTAGGATTCATCGATACAGAGGGAAAGAAGATTGAAAGCTTCAAGAGAGGCCTTGGCACTAAGCTAATGAAGACTATGGCCAACTTGAGGTGTGCCACATACAATGAGTTCATTAGTGATGCCTTGACCTAGGGGAACCAGAACAATTTGCATGCAGCAGTGAAGGGCCATAAAACAGTAGCTGAGGTAGGCACCTCAGGATCTTCCTAGTCTAGAGCTTGAGTTGTGGCTAGGCCATAGTTCCATCCACTAGTGCCTAAGTTTAGGCCTCCTCCTCCAAAAGCTCAAGCCAATCGCCCCCAGAAGACATTCCGTAGGGCGTTCACCATTGCCCTTCCTAAGGGAAACAGAGGGCAAGGAAGCTCAGTAGGACCCAGGAGCAATCAACCATGCTTTAACTATAATCAGTTAGGTCATTAGTCCAAGGAGTGTCCCCATCCTAAGAAGAACAACAATCAAAACTAGGGTAATCAGAAGTAGGTCAATCCTAAAGCATGTCCTAGATACATGCATTACACAGCTATTAAAGAAGTTCCTGCAGGAGAGGTTGTCACCGCCGGTATGTTTCTTGTTAACAAACATCCCGCCATTGTTTTATTTGATTCTAGAGCTTCTCATTCATTTAGGAGCCAAGCATTTGCATCTAAGTATGATTAGAAAATAATTGAGGTAAACAAGGGTGGCTATAGTATAAGTTCGGCTAGGGCTACTGTCTCTACAAATTAGATAGTCAGAGATGTGCTCATCTCTATACAAGAGGGAGTACATGGTGGATCTGATAGTATTGCCTGGATTAGCCATAGATGTGATCTTAGGCATGAAATGGATGAGCGATGTTGGGGTTCTCATTGATACTAGCACTTGGACAATTATGTTGAGAGAACCAAAGGGAGGTAATGCTTTCCTAGTACCACTTCCCTAAAGTTTTGATCTCCAAAACTTGTCTTGCGCTATCTAAGCCACTACCCTTTGTGATATTCTAGTGGTTTGTGAGTTTCCTGATGTATTTCCAGATGAGTTGCTAGGTTTACCGCCTAATAGGGATGTGCAGCTTAAGATTGAGTTAGTGCTAGGTACGGCACCTATCTCAAGAAGACCCTATAGGATGACACCAAATGAGTTAGCTAAACTTAAAATTCAGTTACAAGAACTGTTGGACAAAGGTCTCATTCAACCTAGTTCGTCTCCATGGTGATGTCCAACTTTATTTGTAAAGAAGAAGGACAAGTCCTTAAGAATGTGTGGATTATAGGCCGTTTATTGTTGTGACCATTAAGAACAAGTATCCTTTGCCTCGTATCGATATCTTGTTCGATCAACTAGCAAAAGCAAAGGTATTCTCTAAGATTGACTTGTGGTCAGGCTATCATCATATTAAGATCAGGCCAGAGGATATACCTAAAATAGCTTTCTCCACTACGTATGGCTTGTACACATATTTGGTCATGTCTTTTGGACTGATAAATGCTCCTGCCTACTTCATGTACTTGATAAATTTGGTATTCATGCCTGAGCTCGACAAGTTTGTCGTTGTGTTTATCGATGATATCTTGATTTATTTAGAGAATGAGGCAGACCATGCAGAGCATCTGAGAGTTGTTTTATCTAGATTGAGGGAACATAAGTTATATGCCAAGTTCAGCAAGTGTGAATTTTGGTTGAGCAAAGTACCTTTCTTGGGTCACATCTTATCTAGAGAAGGAATTTCTTTAGACCCATCTAAAGTACAAGAAGTCATGAATTGGAGAGCCCCGACTTTGGTTCATGGAGTTTGTTCTAGGACTGGCAGGCTACTATCGTTGTTTCATTCCTGATTTCTTCAAGATAGCTAAGACCATGACCAGACTACTTCAAAAAGATGAAAACTTTAGTTGGATACCAGAGTGTGAAGCTGCTTTTCACACCGTAAGGACCTTCTTAACTACAACTCTGGTTTTAGCACAACCTGACATTGAAAAACCTTTCGATGTGTTATGTGATGCATTAGGTATAGGTTTGGGGTGTGTGCTCATGCAAGAAGGTCGAGTTATTCCCTATGCTTTTTAGCAGTTGAGAAAGCATGAAGTCAATTATCCTACACATGATTTAGAACTTGTAGTAGTTGTTCATGCGTTGAAAATATGAAGACATTACTTGTTGGAAAACATATGTCACATATATACTGACCACAAAAGTCTCAAATATATCTTCACTCAACCTGAGTTGAACTTGAGGCAGCGAAGATGGTTAGAGCTGATTAAGGACTATAATTTGGAAGTGCACTATGATCCGATAAAAGCTAATGTTGTAGTAGATGCACTTAGTTGGAAATCCCATTGTAACACTTTGGAAGCCTTGTTGGAAGAGGGATTTAATTTGTTACATCCTATTGTGCTACACAATATCACTGTCAATGGCTCATTTGAGAGCAATATCATAGAACTGCAGAAGACAGATGTAGGTGTATTTCATATCAAGCAAAAGATGAAAGAACAAGAAACCAAGCATTTTAGGTTGGATGAAAGAGGTGTGCTATGGTTTGAGGACCGACTTGTGGTGCCAAAAGACAATGAGCTTAGAAACCAAATTTTAGATGAAGCTCATTCATCCAAGTTGTCTATCCATACGGGTAGTAGCAAAATGTATCAAGACTTGAAAACCCATTTTTTGTGGACTAAGATGAAGAAAGAGATCGCCACCTATGTCTCTTGGTGTGATAATTACAGTAGAGTTAAGGCCTTTCATTTGAAATCTATTGGATTACTTCAGTCATTGCCTGTCCCAGGCTGCAAATGGGAGGAAATAAGTATGGACTTTATTATAGGCCTTCAAATGACACAGCAAGGTCATGATTCCATATGGGTCATTGTAGATCGCCTCACCAAGTCAGTACATTGTAGATCGCCCCTGGCCATGGTCTGGACCTCCATCTTAGAAGTCTAGATCCCACAGCCTATGGCGGACATGCTCTTAGAACTACCCTCGGGGGTGCATCCCCGAGTTGACTCACAAAGGTGGACTGACACCCCCTCTCACCATCGACGGCGGGCACGTTCATGGAATGGCCTACAATAGCCACATCCAAAAGTGCACCACGATGGAAAAGCCACTATCTTCCTGCACCAAAAATCATGATCGATCCCCTCCATTCGTAAGCCCCAAGCTCTTAGGCCATGGCAGGCAAATTTATAGAATGGTTTTTAAGGGCCACGATTGGGCATTCGACGTAGCAAGAGGACCAATTCCTCTAATCAGCGAGCCATTAGACGATGAGTCAAAGCTGAAGTCAACCACACCGACCTACTTGACATGGTCAGAAATAGAGACCACCTTCGATAGGACCAATCACGACAACCACATTCAGCCACTGGGACATTTTCCCCTCATTGTTAGTGCAATGATCAGAGGAACATGACTCACCAATGTGTTGATGGATGAAGGAAGCGGACTCAATGTCCTCTACTCGCGAGCGTGCGATGCCATAGGCCTCTCTAGAATAGTGATATGGCCCACAAATGACCGAATCTACGGGGTTGTACCTAGAGCATGAATATCACCCCTCGGACAAAGCACCTTACCCGTCATGTTCGGAGGATGAATGAATTTCTGAACCGAGGCACTCGACTTTGAGATAATCAACCTCCCCAGCTCTTACTATGCCATTTTGGGCCGACCATGCCACGCAAAATTCATGGCCACCCCTAATTATGCCTACCTCAAGCTTAAGCTCCCTAGTCCCCATGGGGTCATCATGGTCGGCAGCGACCTGCACCAGGCGCATTCCTACGAGGAGGAAAACCTCAACATCGTAGAAGTAGCGGTTCAAGCCTCAGAACTGTGAACTATCTAGGCCACCATGACTAAAGTCGTGCCTAAATCCATCATAAGGAAGCAGTCTATGGTGGCCTTCAAGACCACTGAAGACACCAAGGCGGTACAAGTCGACCCCAAAGATACCGGCAAAACCATTCAAATTGGTTGCAATCTTTTCGACCGACAAGAGCGCTAGCTCACCAATTTCCTACTCCAAAATTAGGACATCTTCACATGGAAACCATCCAATATGCTAGGAATCCTAAGGCAGGTCACTGAGCACAGCCTTGATATTCTACTTGGTTCCAAACTAGTCAAACAGCGCCTTCACCGCTTCAATGACAAAAGGTGGAAGGCCATCGAGGAAGAGATCGCCAGGCTCCTGGCAGTGGGATTCATCAAGGAAGTCTTCCATCTGGACTAGATCGCAAACCCAGTCATGGTTTGGAAAAAAATAGGACCTGGAGGATTTGCGTGGATTACACCAACTTGAACAAAGCATGCGCAAAGGTACCTTACCTACTACCACAAATCGATCAAGTCATCGATTCGACCACGGGTTGCGAAACCCTCTGTTTCCTAAGCGCATATTTGGGGTACCATCAAATCATGATGAAGGCAGATGACCAGCTCGCCACCTCCTTCATCACCCTATCCGGCGCTTACTGCTACGTCATAATGCCCTTTGGGCTTAAGAATGCGGGAGCCACTGACCAGAGGTGCATGAATCGGTGGCTCGGTGGCCTCATTGGAGACATTGTGGAGGTCTCAATTAACAACATTATCATAAAGTCTAGAAAAGCCGACCAACTGGTTGGCAACCTGGAAGCCACCTTTGGTCATCTCAGAGAATTTAGCATCAAGCTCAACCCTGAGAAATGCATATTCGGGGTCCCTAAGGGAAAGCTCCTCGGGTTCATTATTTCTGATCAAGGCATTGAAGCCAACCTAGAGAAGATCACAGTGATCAAGAATCTAGGCCCCATCATGAACCTAAAAGGAGTCCAAAAGCTCACGGGATGCTTAGCCTCCCTTAGTCACTTCATCTCTTGGCTAGGGGAGCATGGCATGCCACTATACAAGCTCCTAAAAAAGGCCGACCAGTTCACCTAGATGGCTGAAGCGTAGGAGGCCTTCGAGAAGCTCAAGACATTCCTAGCGACGGCCCCCATGCTGGTGTCACCCGAGAAGGGAGAACCACTCCTCCTCTACATTGCTACAACCACGCAGGTGGTCAGCGCAGCACTCGTCATCAAGCGAGAAGAGAGTAGGTACTCCCACAAGATCTAGAGGCCAGTGTACTTCATTAGCGAGGTTCTCTCGAACACCAAGGTGCGTTACCCGCAAATCTAGAAGCTCATCTACGCCGTCCTCATTGCCAAATGAAAGTTACTATAATACTTTGAGGGGCACCCCATTGTGGTCATGGCATCCGCCCCACTTGGCAATGTGGTTCAGAACCATGATGCCTCTGGCTACGTGGCCAAATGGGCAACCGAGCTCATGGGGTGCCACATCACGTATGTCCCAAGAACAGCGATCAAATCGCAAATCCTCATGAACTTCATCGCCGAATGGACCGAAGTGCAAATGCCCCCACCTCTAACCTACCAGGAGTACTGGACACTATATTTCGATGGATCGCTAATGGCCATGGGCGTGGGGGCTAGGGTCATCCTAATCTCCACGATAGGAGGGCGCTTGGAGTATGCCATTTGACTCCACTTCTGGGCATCCAACAATGTCATAGAATACGAAGCCCTAATCCATGGACTTAGAATTGTCTCTGAGCTTGGTGCCCACTGCCTCTTCGTTATGGGGGACTCAGAGCTAGTCATTCACCAGGTCATGAAAGAAGCGTCTTATCGCGATAGCAAGATGGTGGCTTATTGCGGCAAAGTCTAGAAACTTGAAGAAAGATTCAATGGGATAGAACTCTACCACATCCTCAGGTGGGACAATCTACCTACCGATTCCCTAGCCAAGATCGCATCAAGTCAGGGACCGGCCCCACTAGGAGTGTTCATCAACGACGCGCATGAATCATTGGTGCAAGCCCATCGGCTGCGCAACCAAACAACGGGCATGGTTGGCAAGGCGGAACCCACCCTACCGGATAAACACCACCATGACCCAAAGGCCATGAGCCCTCTAGCCTGATGGTGATTGACTGAGCAGAGGTAGACACCAGGAAAGACTAGACCGCACCTTTCATAGAATTTGTAGCATAGGGGAATTTGCCTGATGATCTAATAGAGGCGCAATGTCTAGCGACACGCTTCAAATCATACATGATCATAGGTAACGTCCTCTACAAACGTAGGACCTCAGGATTCTTCAGAGGTGCATCTCCTAGGAGGGGCAACAACTCCTTCAGGAAGCCCACGCAAGAATATATTGACATCACGTAGTTCTTAGAGCGCTGGTTGCGAAGGTCTTTTGACAAGGCTTTTATTGGCTCATAGTAGTTGCCGACGCTTAGCAAATCATGCAAACCTGTGAGGGATGTTAGTTCTACGCATGACAAACGTACTTACCTACACAAGAGTTACAAAACATCATGTTAACATGGCCCTTCGTGACATATGGGCTTGACCTGCTTGGGCCATTCAGGAAAGCGCCTCAGGGTTACACCCATCTATTGGTGACAATCGACAAGTTCACCAAGTGGATCGAAGCCAAGCCTATAGCAAGAGTAATATCCAAAGACATAATGGAATTCTTCCTTGACATCATATATAGATTTGGAGTCCCAAACTCCATAATCACTAACAACGGCATGCTCTTCATCGAGAAGAAATTCCTCTGATTCCGCGATGACTATGACATTCGAGTCGACTAGGCCTCTGTCGCTCACCCATGGATAAATGGCCAAGTGGAGCAAGCTAATGCCATGATACTTTAGGCCCTCAAACCCCACATCTTCGATAGGCTCGACAAATTCTTGGGGCGATGGGTGGGGGAGGTACCAGCCATGCTTTGGGGCTTGAGGAAAACTCTGAACCGGTCCACCGGCTTCACACCATTCTTCATGGTATATGGTGCCGAGGCCATCCTACCGACTGACCTTGACTACGGAGCACCACGAGTCCTAGTATACAATGAAGCTAAAGCGGAGAAAGATCGGTAAGATGCACTCAACTAACTTGATGAGACCTACGATACGGTGCTCCTCCAGTCTGCCAAGTATCAGCAAGCACTCAAGAGGTACCACAACAAGAACGTTCAAGAGTGAGTGTTCCAGGTTGGCGACCTCATCCTATGGCATATCCAAACCACCAAAGATGTACACAAGCTAATGCCACCTTGGGAAGGACCCTACATCATTGCTAAAGTTATTCGCCCGGGGTCATACCAACTCATGAATGACACTAGTGAGATCTACACCAATTCCTAGAACATTAAGCAGCTACGCAGACTCTACCCTTAGTCTTTCTTCCCACATTTATATTAACCTTCCTATCATTACAAACTAACCACTTTTATAAAAAGACCCTAGATAGGAATGGCCCTAGTGGAACGCGGCAAGGGATAGGGAATGAAGAAGCGATAGGCAAAGCACGCATAAGACCTATACCCCTTCTCTCACTTCTTTGATTTCCCATGCAACTTTTCCTTGCCCCATAATCAAGCGGTCGTCGTTAAGCCATGTAGTGAACAGGGAAGCAATGATCCCTCAAGTCCACGTGCAAAGCGACCCACCGTGTCCATGACCCTATGCCGTACCTAGGAACTATACCTTTCAGCTGGTCCTTAGAAGGACTCGAGGCCAAAAAAAGGGATAGGGGTAGGGAGGAGATGGCCCCCTGTGGCTCTAATCAGTGGTGCGGAGCCACATGACCATCTCTATCTATATTCGAGTTGTCCACTTCAAAGTTTCCTAGGTTGACCCCCTCTAGTGGGAGTCATCTTGCCCTTTGCCCTTTGCACGATTTATGGGACGTCTCACGTGAAGCACAGCCGAACTCCATGTCGATTGGGGAGGATATCGGGTCCTGCTTGAATTACCCATTGACCTTGACGAGGCGCACCGCTCCGACCGCATGGTCACGGTGGACATGCCTATCCCTGTGTGGGGCAAAACTAAAGTTGATTGAAAATAGGTCACAATGACCCCTAAGGTCGCCGAGAATCTCGAAGTAAGCAGGACTAAGTACCTATGACAAGCCCTTTCTAGGATCTCAAATCCATGACCAAAAACCGATTGACCAAGAGGGATCAGCGACCCCTCGTGGAAAAATCCCTCGAGCGCCCAGGGCTAGTGATGGTACCCTCCTCACAAGGCAGCGAACAAAAACCTATGCGAAAATGACCTTACCATGATTCCAGCACGTATGATCCAGGCCCACTCAAGCCTAAGTGTCTACATTTGGCTAGAGGAAAACGCCCCATGATCACATCGCTTCTTAGGATGTAAGGTCATAACTTGTTCAGCGAACGGGGACGCCCAGACCAGATAAGGTCAAAATGCAAATGAAGCAAAGGATTTTGTGCTGAAGGGCGACCTTCCCATCCCATAGGAACAGAGGACTACCTCCTGCACAAAAGGTCTAGCTTTAGAAACAAAACCATGCAGCCAAAACTAGCGGCTCGGGGCTTGGTGCGACTTCGATAGAAGAATGAAAAATTAGAAGAACACATTCCACGGGTGCAAGCATTACATGCGCGAGCAAACCATGAAAACAAGAAAGAAATCCAACGCCACCTCAATAGATGACACCACAGGGAGTGCGAACTATGAGTTTGGCTAGACAAGGTGGAAAAGAACACATTGAAGTCCCCTCGCAGCATCGCAACCCCCCAAGATCAGAGAGCGCACGGTGGAGAGAAGGGTAAAATGGCCTCCGGCGAGAAATATCTTGCCGCATCATCACGATGCCACGATAGGGCATAGTGACAAACACCGCCCTGGGTCCATCATCCAGCGGCCAGGGAGTGACGAACGTTCTCTCTAGAGAACCAACTCACTGCCTGCACACTTTGATGACCCAGGGCAGGAGGGCGAACCTTCCCCTAATCAACAGCCCTTATGGTTACCTGTGCTACTCAGGCATAGGTAAAACCAAGGCCGCATGATCATGGAGATGACCTCCACGTCATCTCATCCTCCCATGCTCACAAGATCCCTTCTAGCAATAGCTATCGGATAGGGTAAATTGTGTCTCTCTCTCCCTTTCTATCTATCTCCCCCTATCTATCTATATCTCTTATTTCCACACTCACCCAATGGGAGGAGGGTAGCAATCCATGGTCATAGATATGATCATTTAAAATAGGAGAAGGCCCCCGCTTATAAAGTTTAGAAGTAGACTGAGCACCTCAAGACTCCCTCATCGCGTGGCAAACCAAGGGAGGTCACGACTGGTGACAAATACCTACCTAGGTCACAAACCCTAATGCGTGGCACACTGACGCGATGAGGGACAACGGTCACGTACCTCAACACTAGGACATCCTGACGAAATGGAACACAGTGACCACCCAACGCATTGAATGCACCAAGCCCACAATGGGTTAAGCAGCGAAGCTCGGAAGAAGCCACGACTATGAACCCGTGGTCCAGCACACACACACGGATCAACGCTTTCATGATGACTTCGTGGTCATAAAAATGCTTGGGGGCTACTATTAGGGTCTTAACCTCGGGTGTCTCAAGGCACCGATTAAGTTAGCAGGCCGCACATCGATGCAATAGTTAGCAAGGACCCAAATGACTGAGGCCTAGCAAAAGCCAAGTAGAGTAGGTCAAGCGCTGAAGTTAGGGGTGTTCACAACCCCTTCCTTTAGCACAGGGCATGCGGTGCTCAGGTGTGCGACCTCTCCCCCATCATGACCCCTAAAAGAACATGGAGAGGTTGAGCCCCACGCAACATGCCCGCTCTGACGAAGGCAAGCATGCCGCACTGACCCCGCAAGGACCATTGTGACAGCGGTCACCTTGGTTTGGTCAAACACCATTCCTATGCCATGCTGCACCAACAAGACAACACCGCCCAACGGTGGCAACAGGTACGAAACCCACCGTCCGAATATGGAGCGATAGGACGCGTGTATGATCCCACCCACTATAGGATAGGATCCATGGCAAGGGTCTCGACCATGAGACCTCCTTGGCTCATGGAATGCCCCAACCCCAATGTTCGGGGTCGTGGCCCTTAGACTCATGAAGCGACTAGGCAAACAATGACCTAAGGCAACTACCTACAATGGGTACGACACTCCAAGGAACCTAGAGACAATGGCGAAGACCATGGCGGATGCCGTGTTGCACATGATGGCTGATGAACCACCGATGTGCCTATAGTGCCCACCACGGTCAGCATGGTAGCACCACATCTCGCTCTACCGCAACATGGCCACAAGACCATGATGATGGCCACACCTAGATGAACACCAGAAGATGGCATAGCTTGCAAGCCAAATTAGTTAGGACCTCCCTCAGGCTCATGACCCTTCGATTGGGGGAACTCCTCTTTATATCAAGCCCTGGCCCTGTACTCTATATAAGGGCAACCAGGGCACCCACCTCAAGAGATTCTCATTCTCCATGCTCTACCATTCCATCCATAGCAGTAGGGCTCCTGGAGCTTATCTTCAGGCTGCCCCTCATCTAGAGTAGGTTCTACCACCTCTTTCACCATTCTTGCACACCCATTGTAAGAACTTCAGAGCATTCAAGCGAGGAACATGCACTCGATCTTCTCTAAGACTAGACGTAGGGCTCTGGCCTGAACCAATATAAATCCTTGTGTCTATTGGATGCCACCATTGTCTTCCTAGAGCAGCACAGCAATCATATAAATTTACTAGTTCGGTTTACGAAACACCTACACTACTGGAACTGCCTGTTGACGTCACCCCTACTCGCGCCTGGGCATGAATCCAGGAGCCCACAAGACAAAAACAGACACCGCATGTCATTCATCAATACTATCTAGGTAGTCATGATTTCAAACCATCGAACCTTCTGTGATAAACCTTATCACTCCACTAGTGTCTTGCTAGTGAAAATTTTAAAGGATCATTTTGTCTATAGGGTGCAGAAACATTTCAACAATTATGCATCCTTTGACGGTTGTGATCAGCCCAACATAAAAACTTCATTCCATTATATACAAAAGTACATTATGTAGTATTTCTCTAATCTCTAATGTCTAGAAGGACTCATCTCCCCAAGGGGACTCATGTCAGACGGTTGACAAATTGCATTCAGTCAATCAACATGTGTGAAGATGACAGAGTCTCCTCCCACAAACACAGTAACAATACCAAGTCTTTTCATTTGCTCTAAATTCCTATCATGGATAAAAATATCGCCACTATAATAGTCTTCAACAATTGTAACAAAGCAATCTTTACCAAGCATATAACGAACTACAGCTTTAACAACGATCCGTCAGGGCTATTGATGAACATGACATCCCCAAGCAACAAGCACCCCTTGTACGATACCTGACGACACTCCTAGCTGCTAAAGCGCAAGCTTGCTGACGGAGTAAACATGGGCGTTGTGGTACGACGACATCTCTTTGTATACATATAGAACAAAAAAACACAAGGAAAAAAATTATTAAAAAACACATATGAAACACTACACCATGAACAAGCAAGAACTAGCACAAAGTAACAGAATATTGCCTAGGCCATATCTTAGCCTCGATTGATATCATGACTAGAATAATGACAAACAAACTAAAACTCACCTCAACAAGGACGGTCACTATTGTTCTATGGGCAACAGCTACTAATGAAGTTGTAACACTGCCTCCTTTCCTTAGCTAGCAACTTGCAAGTGAAAAGTAAAAGAGACCAGGAAGGACACTTACACTTGACGCAGACGCTAACAAATGTTAGAAGACATGAGTCCCCGTAGCGTTACTAATTACTAACAAAATAGATTCAAAATATGAGCAGTCAGAGTAGTAGTCGAGGGGTTGGCGTGCTTTCCTGCTCTGATTACGAGAAAGTCTGGCACGTTAAATACACAGAGCTGCGGACTTTCTCGTTATCGGAGCAAGAAAACACGTCAACCCCTCGACTACTACACTGGCAATTCGAGTAGTAATGGCGACAAGCAATGGGAATGTACTCGAGCGATGGCATGTACAGCACCGACTATTACTCCAGCGAGGAGGAGGATGATCCGGAGTACTGCGACTCATTCAGCGACGAGTCTAGCAAGTCAGCGAACACCAGAGCACTAGCGAGGACGACGTTTTTTCTCTTTCTCTAGAAACTCAAATCCCCTCAGAATCCATGACTTTTTCCAGGTTGAGAAATCTATGGGGATATCAATAACCCATTTAGTTATTTATGAAGGGTTTTCCATCCCCGGCCCTATCTTCCCCTTGCTTCCAAATTATAGGTCTTAGTTCAAACAGCCACAGATGCAGTCACACAAATAAAAATAATAATCGGCAGATGCAGCGCAACAACCTCCAATGAGTAGGTTTATTTTTTTGTAAATTTTAGGTGTACAATTCATGCATCTTTTAATTATTTATTTATTATAATCCTCTTTTAGTTTTATGTTTATTTATATTATTATGAAAAAACAAAAAAGGCAACAACTAACTCATTGGATATATAAACAGGTGCACAGGAGAAAAAAATAAAAAGATGGATATTAGGTAAGTAACATTTTGCCGTGATCATTTCTGATTAAAACATAGAATAAATTCTGGTCTCTGCTAAGCACCGCGCCAAGCAGTCCCACCAACACGCCCCGAAAATTTGATTTTGCACCACGCCGAGCAGTCCCACCAACACACACTGAAAGTTAGATGTCTCTCTTTTGCCCTCCGCATGGAAAAAAGGTTTACCACGCCATCGATTTCAGACAAGGGCATTTGTGGTAATGCGATGGACACATAAAAGCACAAAGAGTCACTGTATCTGCCTTCATCTAGATTCTCTAGCCGCACCGTCTCTCCTCTAGCTCTAAATCCTAGTCCCATGGCCTCCCTCTCCACTCTCTAGCAGCCCCCTCTACCACCCCGCTCAGGACCCTTGGTGCTATCGGCACAGTAGCTTGACTCCTTCTCGACTCTCTAGCCGCACCCTCTCTCATACATTTCTAAACCCTAGCCTTGATGACGGTACAAGCCAGATTTGGATCCCCTACCTCGACACCTGCCACGACCGACTGGATCTGAACCCTAGCTAGAGCTAGATCTATTACCCCTTCGTCATCGTCGGCCGCACCAGCTCCACGACCACAATGACAAGATTAGATCTGAACACGGACATGGACTAAGAGGTATCCAAAATCCTTTTATGATGTGTGCTCTACTTTAGAGGCTGAACCAAGGATATGTAGATAACGATGGAGTTACATATTTCCTATAGTCGAGTGTAGCTAACATGCGCTTTATTAGATTAATGACTTCTGTATAAGCTGTAGTTACTAGTTAGGTACTTATTTGCATACTCTTACTCTGTTGTGTTGACATTCTGTAGAAGCTTTAGTTAATAAATGCTTTTGTAATCTAGAAAGATGGAAGAACTTGGAATACGTGTAGGCCAAAAACCTGTCTCCAAAGGCAAAAAAGTCAAGCACAAAGGGTAGACACGGTGAAGATATGGAATATATCCTAGAACTAGGGGAGATAGTTGAGGGATTTGATGTTACAGATGAAATATATTCAAATTTAGAAGATGCACCAGTACCCCTATCAATTGAGGTGCTTGTTCTATCTTGTATTTAGTTTAGAGGGGGGTAGGTAGCAATGCAATGCTTTACTATTTGGATAGCAATGCAATTTGTGCATGCTTGCTGCTTAAGTTTGTATCTCCAATTTTAGTGTCCGGGTTGAAGGAGCCATAGAGGAGGCTCTGCCAGTAGGACAAAAGGCAGTGCTGCCATGAGTCTTGGGTGAAGGCACTCCAAGCGAGTGAATTCAGCATGACCAGGAGAGTTGGCTCATGGAGTTCATACTCGAAGGGCTGATGCTTGTAAAAGGGTGGAGTTATCAGCAGTATGTGAACATAATTCTCCATCACCATGGACACCTGTACCCAGGGATCAATTCAAACTTCATGAATTGACTAGAGACATTTGTCGGGACAGCACTCTACCAAGCCCTATGAGAGACTGCCCATGGCCAGATGATGATAGCCATGCCAAAGAGGAGCCCTCTGAGCTACCTAGTCCTATGAGAGACTACCCATGGCCAGATGATGATAGCCATGCCAAAGAGGAGCCCTCTAAGCTACCTAGCCCTATGAGAGACTGCCCACGGCCAGATGATGATAGTCATGCCAAAGAGGAGCCCTCTGAGCTACCTAGCCTTGTGAGAGGTTGCCCATGGCTAGATGATGATAGCCATGCCGAAGAGGAGCCCTCTGAGCAAACTCCCGTATCCACCCACCCGAAAAAATGAAAGTTTCCTAGGTTGGTAATACCTTATAGATCTCTATCAATCAATTTGCATTAGCTATTTGATATCCATGTTACTTTTCTAATAATCTGAATGTATGAAAACTTTATTGTACCATTGCCGAGAAGTGCAAGGAAGCCGAGGCTTCAAAGTCATGGAATTTTGCTTGATAAAATGAGCAAATCAATGGAAGGATTGAGGATGCCCATCTCTGTTGCCATGGGGAACTGAAGGCCACATGATCTAGTGCAAGCTGCAAGGTTTACCTCAGAGGCAGGTGTAGTAGTCAGGCATCAAATACCAATTTTGACACATTGGAAACATTACAAGAAGCCCTCTGGTGTCATCCATTATAAATATTTTGTTGAGAGGCTAACTGTATGTATGGGTATCCTCTCTAGACATTCAACTCTACTTTGAGCAACTTTAATGAATTTATTTTTCATTCACACTACTATGTGCAGTCAAGGCTAGACATTGACAAGGCTCACCCACCAACACAAGAAGCTTGCTAGAATGTATTGCACTGTGGGGTACGGTAGGAATGCTACAGGTTGAAGCAAACCTACTTTAATTGTGTCCCTACTAATCAGATCCGTACAACCTCTCATGTCCTATCCATGAGCGATGAACAGTGGTGTGGACTTGTCGAGACTTGGTTTTACAAACTTTTCATCTTGATTTTATGTTTGGTGTACTATTCTGATTTAGTTCTATTGTTTGCTTCGTGTATGATTGTATGGATGCTTGTGTGGTGCTTTATGATTATGTCTAGTCGGTGAGATATACGTGGTGATCAAGAAGAAGAAGAAGAACGTTGAAGATTAAAGCTTACTGAAGGATTGGTATTTTAAGGCAAGTATAGCATGGGACCATCCTTGTTACCTATTCACCTTTAATCATTTAATTCATATTGCATGTGTCTACCTTGTTGCCAATAAGGATATCCTAGATATTTGATATCTTGTACCTTGACACCTATGGGATATGCATTGGGCAGTATGATGCTAGTGCTCAACTGAAACCATGATCTTGTAACTTGACTAATGGTATATGCAATAAACATTAAAATATGACTTTTTAGCAACATGGAACCTGGGAGCTAGAGCATTGGGCTCTTTTTTGGTTCTCTAGATTCCTCTCCCTAAGGACTTATCTATAAGTGATCATCTGGGACTTACAGTATAGCTATGAGGGCTATATGGCTCTGGATTTAGCTCAGTATGAGGACCTTTCCTAGCTTGTTAGTGGTTACCTTTATTGGCGTAAGAATGGCTTGACGAATCGGGTATAGTGCAGCCTCTGTCCCCATGTGTATAGGCTACATGTCAATGTGCCATCGGGAAGGGGGGCTCTACATCTGTTTGCCGAGTGAATCTAATGGCCCTAACTTGTTAGACGAACCTTTAAAAGGCTTCATAGTGAACCATGCCGACCTTCCTAGGTAGTGGTAAAGAGGTTGATCACCTCGGGCGAAAGGGTAAATCATGACTCACAGTGAAAGTGTACAACCTCTATAGAGTGTAAAACTGGTGTATCAGCCATGCTCACGGTCATGAGCGGCCTTGGAACCCTTATGGAATAGATGATGAACACTAATGATATGGATGATGAAGATGCTCACTAATTATTACTGTTTATGTTGTTCATTATTCATGTTTACCTGATCATGTGTTTATGGGCTTGTGATAAACTTGCTGCTACTCAACTGCTAAAATTGTGACCATTAAAAGCTAATCGTTGTTAAACCAGTGTCAGCCTTTTGAGCCTCATGAACCCCATGTTATATATGTTGAGTACGACATGTACTTACATTTGCTTTATATTTTTCAAATATTTGGATGAAAATCCCGGATGGGTACCAGATTGCTAGAGTTTGGAGGAATTAGACTTGTGGTCAACCAGTCAGTTGTCCCTATGGATTTGGAGTCTTCGCCTGAAGATCGGAGTTGTCTTTCCGCTACATACTCTGAGGTTATAATCTTTATACTAATACGCTATGTATTTGTTTACACCAGAATTTTGAAGAAGAGTTACAGGGGTTCAAAAACTCCCGAAAATCATGTCATCATCAAGGAATCAGCTGCGTGGAGATCGGAACTAGTTGATTCGGATGCACTAGATTCGGCTTTCTTTAGATAGCGCTAGCAGATGACGACAAAGACTACAATCGGCGCTGGGACGAGACATACTGGACTCTACAAAAAGGGAAAGATTAGAGTCCAAGTTATCTTAAATTAGGAATATTTTCATTATACCAAATATTGTATTGAGTCGTACTCAAGTAAGGGTCATGTTTAGACTCCGGGTATAAATATCAAACCCTGGCTAATGTAAAAGCAACAATCAATCAAATACAAAGTCAATTACTTTTTTTGGCTCCGGCCACCCCTTAGGAGTAGGAGTAGAGTAGATCTCGGCGAGTTCTTCAGTGAGTATGGCTGCATCGATCTGGTCGACCTCCACTACTTGTCTATAAGTACCGTCATGGTTTATACCTCTGTTCATATGGCTGCATCGATCCGGTCGACCCCCACTGCGACTCTGGTATAGGCTAGTTATCGATTCTTGTCTAATTCAAGTATGACCTATGTGATTCTGCCTCACACCCCACTACTTGAATTAGATCAAGGTCAAGTTATTAGCTCTACCTTAGTATGGCAGTCTTTGGTAGATTTATTAAGTTACCTGATGAGGACATCGCCACGCTGGACACACCGACGCCATGGTCTTCCCCAAGTTGCAATTCATTTCCAACTCAGCTGCCACGTCGTCCTCGGATTCAGCAGACATGTCGTCACTGTTTCGATCATAACTTACTCATACGACATCAAAACGGGCCGTTCTTGGATGCGTTGGAAAGGGGACGACGACGCCGTCGTTTTGGATCTGGTCCCAGCTCTAGAAGGTCCGTGGATCATTTCTGTGTGATCACAGCAAGGTGCTGCGTCACCTATTTGGGCCAACTTGGCCATGTATCGTGTCGGGCCTTAAGCCCAAGTTGTGGGCGCCCAACCCCTGGCCGTCCCCAACCCTAGGTCGAGTCTTAGACTATAAACACAGCCACCGCCGCTGCTACACAATTGGGTTTTGTTTAGAGTTTAGTTTTCCATCGAGAAACTGAATCGTTCATTGTAACTGTGGTGACAAATCCTTTTACAGTGATCCAGGGCCCCCGTTCTTGATCTCCTCCACTGTGTCGATTAGTCCTTTGGAACCGAGTTCTTGAACCCTCTATTGATATTCGCGTCATTCATATTTGCAATTTCAGATTGCGTGTTTTACCTTCTTGCTTGTGCTCTTCGATTTGCTTGCAGGAAAAGCCTTCTTGGCGAGGTCAATCAAGTTGTGCTTGGTTGATAACCAACGGAGCAGTGGTGTAACGGTTGCAGGGTTCGAATCATGTCTGATTTGAAGCCAGATCGCCAACGTCGAGATCTCCACAAATCAAACTTACTGGCTACCTCTCGGAAGATCGGGCCTGTACTCATCATTACCGATATTGCTTATTGCTTTCATTGTTTATCTAATTACAACAATATCGCTCTGCCCGATTGAGATTGATCTGGATCGGCCTTATATCTTATTTAACTCATCATTTGCTAATCTAAAACTGATCTAATCTACATCTTAAGCGATGAGTTATGTTTTTTATCGGCTGTTTTGCGTCAATCTTAATCGTGCATAGTGTGCAGTTAAGGCATGTCCGATCTTGAGTAGATCTATTAGTTAATGAAAACCGTTCCATGGCCCGTCATCATGGCCTATGGGATTCTGCCTCTCACCTCACTGTTGGCACCGTAGAGTGGGGATCGTTAGTTTGTAGATATGTCCCTGAGAAGGCATGACCTTAACTATGCGCTATGCCTGAATCGGCTATTTAGCCGATATCAAATGCTTTCATGAACATTTCACATTACGAGATCATTGAAGTAGAGATAAGTTGAAAGATGTGTTAGCCCCATGATCTTGTTATGGTATTACGACCTGCATGATTCTGCCTCATGCCCCACTGATATTAGTAATGAGTTAGGGTCGTCGAGTCTATTGTTGTTTCTATGGCCTGCAAGATTCTGCCTCATGCCCCACTGGTCATGGCGATAGATGAGATCTAACATGTTCATTAGATTTATCTTTATTAAATGCTTAAGAGATGTTGAGTTGTTTCTTTAAATAAAAGGAGTTCGGTTACTAGTAATCATTGGCTCAGTATAAACCAATCATCATTGATATCTTATTGTCATTGATTAATATTTGCTTAAATAACATTTATCCTGAATGATAACCGATCCTTCTTATACAACCCCATGAGCTTTAATCGATTCATTCTTGTGAACATGCTAGGATTGGCTATTTAGTCGATTTCCTCTCATATCGGCTCTCAGAGCCGCACATTCGGGACTGTCTGGCAACACCGGCACGTTTCACCCTTAATTACTGATAAGCTTTCTCTCCTTGTCAATTGCAGGGTCAAATTGACTGGCACATCTCGAGAGGATTGCGCAGGATCGACCACCCTTGCACTGAAGCCAGGCGGATCTGCTCCATCAAGCGGACCCTTTCGGCTTGCTGTGTGTGTCCTCGGCACGGAGGCGAAAATTCTATGTCGACAGTATTTAAGCATTGTCTATTGATATTACATTTATTTGTAGTTATGTGTGAGATTTGACTTCCTGGGCTCGCATATGGTGCATATCTGGTTTTATTCTTAAAACTAGGTGCTACAAATAATAATATGACACGTGGTCCAATAAAGAAGTGATACATGATCCAATAGCAACACGACACATGTGCTAGTAGAAAACTGACATGTGGAACAACAAGGAACCAACACGTGGTCTAGCAAGAACCTAAAACGTGCAAGAACCAGAGATGGTCACGTTGTGTAATAAGAAGGTGACACATGCCTGAACCATCTGCAATGCAACCGGCTATAGCATGTACACGTGGAAAGCATCTCCAACGAAAGCACCTACTAGCATGGCAGCCCCTTGCCACGCATGCCAAAACATTTCTATGACGCATGCCAAAACATTTCTATGACGTTCTATTTTTTGTCACAGATCAAGCCACTACTATGATGATTTATGAAAACTGTCATAAAAGTTCAAGTATGATGCAACTTCTATGACGAACCATTTTCCGTCATAAATTCGTCATAGAACTGAAGTTATGACGAATTTGGCTCCTTCAGTGACGAAAGCTATTCGTCATAGAAGTGGATATTTCGAGTAGTGCCACCATCGGACGCCTGCGCCATGCGTGCCTCCGGCCGCCGCTCGCCTACTGAGTGCCTCCCGCGCCCACAGCCTCCGCTAGCCTACGTCGCGCGTGCCCCAGCAGCCACCCGCCACCCGCCTCAGAGAGCAGCGCGCGCCCCCTTGCCACCACCCACCTATGCCGCACGAGCGCTCGGTGCTGCTGCCCCAACCTCACGCCGCCTGAGCTGAGTGCAGTGTGTGAGAACCGGCCTGCCGGTTAACTAGCACACGCCAATGGCTGTCCACAAGACAAGTAGTATTATAGACGCGCGTCCACAACAAGCATCTGTCAGATAGCACAAACGCGTATAGAGAATGACACGTCTGCTCCAATTACCAATACTACAGATGCGTCTTCACTATACGTGTCTATAACCAAACACACGTCTGTAATATGGAAACTAACTACAGACGTGCCTTACCAACAAGCGTTTGTACCATAGCAAAGACTTGTATAGTGAAGCACGCGTCTGCTTCAATGGTCTTTACAACACGCGTCTGTAACCCCTCACACATCTGTGATTTGTCGTCTAACTACAGACCCGTGCCTCCAACACCCGTTTATGGTCTTATTACTGACGTTTGTTAACACGTGTTGACCCCGGCGGTCCTAGCAACCAAGGTCGGCGACTTACTACATACACTTATTGGGAACGCGCGTCTATAAACTCGTATCATAGACGCGCGTTTGTCCGACGTCTGTAGGGGTCGCTGGTAGCTATGATGTTTTGACATAGTGTTAGCTTAAATTTCACACCAATCTACCCCAACATATATGACTTTAGGTGGATACATGGGTATCCAAATGAGCCCTAATTCAGCTTTGTTCTATGATGTATCCAGAGGAAAGTGTTTGCGTACATCTATGTTGACCAATAGAAGAAAAAAAAATAGATAAGGTACAGTACATTAACGTGCTATAGAAAATTCTTATGATTATTTTGAGGGGAATGAAATTCCTGGTTACATGAAAGCACATTACTAGAATTGCATATCTGAGAATTAAATAAAGCTAACGGTTGGATAAACGTGTATATGGCGCACATGCTGGCACACATATATAAATGTAAAAAAAAGGGTCTGATTAGCTGCTTGTGCGTTCGGACTCCACTCGACGCATGCTTGCTTGCGATGGGGGGCCTAGACCACGTGGACGGCGGGGCTGGGGCGGCACACGAAGACGTCGACCACGTCCCTGTTGGGCAGCATCGCCGACGCGGCTGCTTCAGCAGCGCAGCTCCTGGCGGGAACCGCCGCCACGCCATCTGGGTGGCTCGGTGCACCCCGGATCTCCTCTCGGGGAGGGTGGGGCTGAGCTTGGCGATGTTGACAAGGACGTGCTCGTCTGCAGCAGAGGGAAGCTTGCCGCCGGCATCCTTGCCCTCGGCAACCGCCACCGGCGTCTTGTTCAAGTACAACACGTAGAGCACCATCTGGACCACGCCAAAGGAGAACCCAAGGACGTTTGGAAGCTGCAGAGATATGATCATAGTTTATCATCAGTAAGACTCATCATCACGAGACACATGATGGTTGCAATAAATTAAATTAAATGGTTACCGCGCCATATTTGTCCTTGATGAGGAGGCCGTAGAGGAACCAGACAACGGTACTCACTACTGGACTCAGGTTCTTTGCCGAGTGCCTGAGGCACTCGGCAAATGTCAAATTGCACTCGGCAAAGCCTTTGCCGAGTGCGGCACTTGACAAAGAAAACACGCAAAAAAATGATCGGCAAAGCTCTCTTTGCCGAGTGTCTTTTATCGGGCACTCGGCAAAGAAAAGCGGCCGTCATGGCGCCGGCTCCGTTGACGGTGGCTTTGCTGAGTGCCAACTTGTAGGCACTTGGCAAATATTTTTTTATTTTTTTAAAAAAAAAATCTTTGCCGAGTGTCAACCCGGCAAAGATTTTTTTATTTTTTAAAAAAATTTCTTTGCCGAGTGCCCACTGGCCGGCACTCAGCAAAGTTTAATTTTTTTTTTAATTCTTTGCCGAGTGCCGTCTTTCCGGCACTCGACAAAGTTTGAATTTTTTGTAAAAAAAAAAATTCTTTGCCGAGTGCCCTCTGGGCCGGCACTCGGCAAAGTTTGAATTTTTTTTTTAAATTCTTTGTCGAGTGCCCTCTGGCCGGCACTCGACAAAGTTTGAATTTTTTTTTAAAAAAATCTTTGCCGAGTGCCCTCTGGAGCCAGCGCTCGGCAAAGTTTGAATTTTTTTTAAAAAAAAATCTTTGCCCAGTGCCCTCTGGCCGGCACTCGGCAAAGTTTGAATTTTTTTAAATCTTTGCCGAGTGCCCTCTTGCCGGCACTCGGCAAAGTTTGATTTTTTTTTAAAAAAAAATTCTTTGCCGAGTGTCCTCTGGCCGACACTCGGCAAAGTTGGAATTCTTTTTAAAAAAAATTCTTTGCCGAGTGTTATGGTCATGGCACTCGGCAAAGCTGGAAAAATGGTTTTCCATCAGCCCATTTTCCCAGCTTTGCCGAGTGCTGTGACCATGGCACTCGGCAAAGGGGTTCTTTGCCAAGTGCAACACTCGGCAAAGTGACCCAAAACGACCATTTTTAATTTTTTTACATTCCATCATGACAAATAAATTCATACAATCATATATCTCATCCACCACATATATATCTCATCCATCACATATATATATCTCATCCATCCATACATCCATCCGCACATATCACATCCATCACAATATATATCACATATATAATAATAAGTGCTCAAGTCCATCCAAATAAATCCACAAGTCCATCAAAGTTCACAAGTATATCAAAGTCCATCACCAAGTGAACAACAAATGAAAAAAAATACAACGTGCACTCATCTCGGCCACTGCGACTGTGGTGAAGGCCCAGTTGCATCATTCGGAGGTGCATGAGGTGGATTATTCGAACTACCGTCAGATGGAGACTGCACAAAGGAGTAAAAATTGCATGTGAGACAAGATTATTTAGATAGTTAATCTAGGAAGGTAGAGGCCATACAAGCAAAGCACAAGCGAAAGAAAAAAAACTTTCATACTCACAGGAGTAGCTGCAGTTGTAGGACGCGAAGGCGGAGGTGGAACCAATAGCCCAGGTTGTAGAGACAAGCCCACATGTTGCCCAAGCCCTTGTAGGAACTCCGTAATGTCCATCAGCCTCTGCGCCTGGGCCTGCCGCTCGGTCCGCTCGGCGTCCAGCTAGGCCGCCATCTCCTGACGTTGCCTCATTTCTTGTTCCAGCCGAGCCTGCAATATTTCACTCCAATATTTTAGTAATGCAAAGATAATTAAGGTGTGTAAAGATCAATGTATGACGAGTAAAATAGGAATAACCTCGAGTACGTTGACTCGATGTTGTGCAGCGGTCGGCCGTGTGCGAATGGCCGGGCTCTCGCTCGTGCTCCGTGCTCAGATCTGGGAGAGAGAGGGAGTAGAGGCCGTGTCGATGACGCCATCGCCAAGCCAAAACCGCCCATGCTTCTTGCCTTGCCCCGCCCTCATGACGGCCTCTCCATCGAAGTACTAGGTGCTCGGATCGTGGTCTGACCCATGAAGCGACCTCGCCACCTTAGTGTACTCACTGATGCGGGAGTGGACGCTTAGGTTCGTGTATGCCTCAGGCGAGTCCTCCAGGTTGAAGGAGACATCGGACGTCGCCTTGCCCTTGTGGGCCATACACCATGCCTAGAAGTCCGAGCAAGCCTGACCACTATGTGACACCGACTACGAGAAAGACAGCACAATGATTACAAATCAGGTAGAACTGAGCGTCACAATAGATAAATGAATTCGCGTACCCATGCTTGTTTGTATCCGGTGAGGCTGTGGCTGCCTTGATGGTGTGCTGGACCTTGCATCTGCAAACGACAGTCCTGGGCATCCCTGTGCATCTTGAGGTATTCCTCTATGAACCACCTCTCCACCATCATCGTCCAGCACTCAGGATACGCTTGGCACCACCAGGGAATCATCTACTCGTCATCAAGTATTGGACATATAAGAAGATCAAATTAAACCAACTTAATCTCAAAACGAATCAATATTGATGTTCTTCATTTACCTCAAGGTACTACTCCTGGGTCAGTTGTATCTCTCTTGCATCTTTCTTGGTTTTCCTCTCTCCAAGCTTCGACCCGTAGTAGGTTACGATGGCCTAGATGCGTGCCTCGTGATGCATGTCGGTGATGAGTTTTTTACAGGCTTTGGTAGTCACCTGCTCCGCCCTGGCCTCAAATCCCTCCTCACATCTGTAATAAGTCTGCATACAAAAGTGATATATCCATTCATTATTTCAAGAAAAGTCCAATGAATGTGACATATTGAGCAATGTTGTGCGAGGGAGACTTACCCAAAGCTCTGCCTTCACCCGCGCCGCCTTGTTGGGGTACTCCACATCGGTGGTGATGGCGTAGTGGTCAAACGAGTAGGTCGGCTCCGTCTTCGATGCATACATGACAATGCCAGGGAAGTGTTGCATGCACAGAAGACCCAGGATGTCGTTGACTAGCTGTGCGTTACCACCCGACACAACCACCCAGTTCCTGCACAAGTGATTAAGAAAAATTATTAGTTTTTTTTCATCATATCATATGAAGTGGTGGTGATAACATATAAAGTTACTTACTTTAGCCCTTCGGGGCGAATCACTGGGCGTTGGTGAGGAAGCAGAGCCTGTGGGAGGCTTGCGGGACCTCGCAAGTAGACACTCGAAGAGGAGTCGGAGGAAGCGGAACCCATGCCTACCGCCTCCTCCTCCTCTAGCTCCTCCTCACATGGCCCCTCCTCCTCGTCCGTCTGGCGAGCCAGCTCATCGTCCGACTCGTTCATGGGCGCCACCCCCTCCTCCGGCTCCTCCTCACATGGTGTGGGAGTAGATGGCCCCCTCCTGCGGTTGGCGGTCCTCTTCCTCATCCTCCTGACTGATCCCTCCGCCGCCCCCTCCGCCTCCTCCTGCAGCCAGCGTGGTCTTTGGTAAATCGAGTTCATGGACCTATGACGGTCGCCCGCCATCTTTGTTCAATCACCTGCAACAAAAAAGAAAAACAAGACGTAATTAGAAATAGGTGCAAAAATGAACAAAATATAATTACAAAAAACATAGTATTACATGTATTAGAAATAATCTTCATGATTGAGATTAGCTTGATCATAGGTCTCATCATCACTATCAACATTGTCCAACTCATCAACACTATCCAAAGGAGGAATGTTGTCTTCATTGTCATTTCCTAATTGTAATCGCTCAAGCATTTGTATGTCCTTCAGATTTCGCACCTCGTCTCCAGCGTCCTCATCATCATCTCTTTCATTGTCTACTTCCATTCCTATCTCTTTGGTTAAGTCTATGTCAAACCTCCCTTGTAGTCCCTCTTCTTGATAGAACTCTCCATCATATGTGTTTGGGTTGAAGTTGTAATCTTCATCGTTTGGGACAGGTAATTTACTGTATGGCAATACCTTGTGCACAATAGACCAACAATTAAGATGCTCGGTGTCTTTGCACGCATATGACGTATAATAAACCTAGACAGCCTGTTGAGCCACAATGTACACATCTTTTCCTAGATAGATGGAATCCTATCGAATTTCGACTAGCCCAAGCTTAGGGGTCCGTCTCGTTACTCTAGGATGAAACCAGTGGCATTTGAATATGACAGGAGTAAGAGGTTTGGAACCATACAATGATAGTTCATAGATTTCTTCAATTCTTCCATAATGGTCGAGTCCATCAGTGCTAGGCATAACAACTCCGCTGTTTGTGGTTTTTGATTGGGCCGACTCTTCTCGTAGCTTGCTGTGTGAAAATGATATCCATTCACGTCATAACTGGTAAATGACTTGACCCTAACGGCATAGCCGTTTGCAACCTGTCTTAGCTCATCACTTATAGACGCATCAGTTTGGGCTTTCTGTTTGAACCAACAAATGAAATCAGGGCTCCCTGGTCCCGTACCCCATGAAAGAAGTGTATCATTTTCTTGTGGGGTAGGTTGCCTTGATCCATGCCAGGATTGATGAAGAAATTCCATGTACCAATGAGAAACAAGGGGGTTGGATGAAGAAACAAGGCCATACGGCGAAATGAAACAAGTTTGTTCAGAACTTACCCAATGAACGGCTGCACCTCGACAAGGTTGGTCAACACATATAGCATGATACTGCGCCACTCTTCATTTTTCAATTGCTTAGTGGTCGATGCACTTGTGCTTCCGAGTTGCCCTTGGAAAGGCTAAGGTTTGATTCATTTTCGCCAGCATTGTAATGAGGGGGTGGATTATAAACGCTAGGAAGTTTCTCAGTGTAGTATTTCTCTATGAAGTTCGACACCTCCTCTAGAATGTATGCCTCTGCAATGGAAGCCTCAATTTTGGCTTTATTTCTACATTTTTTGCGAAGAGTCTTCAGACATCTCTCGATTGGATAGCACCAACGGTTCTGTATGGGCCCCCCATCCGTGCCTCATATGGGAGGTGCACAATCAAATGCTGCATCGGCAAGAAGAAGCCGGGTGGAAAGATTTTCTCCAACTTACAAAGCAACATGGGTGCCACTTTTTCCAAGTCATCAATGACGGTCCGAGAGAGCTCCTTGGCACAAAGCTGGTAGAATAAGTAGCTCAACTCTGCCAGCACTTGCCAGACATGCTCTGGGACATAGCCTCGAACCATCACCGAAAGAAGTTGCCCAATCCATATGTGGTAGTCATGACTCTTCATCCCGTTTACTCGTAGAGTGCCTAAGTTCACTGCCCTCTTTAGATTCGTTGCATACCCATCAGGGAACATTAGCGTCTTGATCCATTCAAGTACTTCCCTCCTTTAGTCCTTTTTCAAGACGAAAATGGCCTTAGGCCTTCTCCAGGCCTTACCATGACTAGGAGGCTGCATCTCTTGATTTGGTCTATCGCACAATGTTGCCAGGTCCACTCTAGCCTTAGGGTTGTCCATTCTTTTTAGTGTGCAGTACATCAATGTTATGTGGCAGGAGACGGTCATCGAAATAGGGGAGCCTCGTCATGCCCGAGATATGAGTCCACATATGTTGCTCACCATATCCCACAAACCACCTTCTTCATTAGGCACGAGAGCATCTATCGGAGCATGAACCTTGGCACCAGTCATCATCTGGGGTGCATCATATATCACTTTGACACCTTTCGTAAAGTTCTTGATGTCTTGTCTGAATGGATGGTCAAGAGGTAGGAATTGACGATGTTTGTCAAACAACAAATACTTGCCACCCTTCTGCAACCAAATGAACCTCACACCTTCCTTGCATATTGGGCAAGGGAACTTCCCATGAACACACCTAGGAGCAGAATATCCCATATGCCATGAAGTCATTCAGGGAGTAGTGGTACCAAACGTGCATTTTGAAGGTTGTCTTTGTAGCTCGATCGTATGTCCATACCCCTTTGTCCCAAGCATAGACCAATTCATCAAACATGGGCTCCATGAACACACCCATATTACTCCCTAGGTGTCCAGGAATTATCAACAACAAGAATACGTTATGTCATTGAAAGGAGACACCGGGGGGGAGATTAAGGGGGATAACAAAGATGGGCCAACATGTGTATGGGGCAGCCATCATTCAATAAGGATTGAACCCATCTGTTGCCAGCGTGACACGTACATTACGAGCCTCATCTGCTTTGTCACGATGTTTGTCATTAAAGTGGATCCAAGCTTCACCATCAGATGGATGTACCATCTTGTTAGGATTGTACCGTTTGCCATTTTTGTGCCATGTCATCTGTTTCATGGATTCCTCGGTCATGTATAGCCGTTGGATCCTCGGTAGAAACGGAAGGTACCATAGGATTTTCACGGGGGTCGTAAGTTGCCTCTTCTGGCCATCATCAGAGTCTACCTCCAGGTACCTGGAGGATTTACACTTTGGACAGAACTTTGCATGCTCATGTTCTTTCCTAAATAGGACGCACCCCTTCGGACAAGCATGTATTTGCTCATACGGCATCTTAAGTGCTCGAAGGAGTTTCTGTGACTCGTACATGCTCTTTGGCAGAATGTGGCCCTCCGGAAGCAGGGTGCCAATCATGGCCAACATCTTATCGAAGCCAGGTCGACTCAAGTTTAACTCGGACTTCAACCCCATTAAGTGTCCAATGGCATCCAGTTGAGACACCGTTGACCAATCGTGAAGGGGTTTCTGTGTCGAGTCCATCATGTCATAGAACGCCTGTGCGGCTGCCTCCATCTCCTCCTTCTCACGTCCCTCATCGAACTAGTCCTTGGTGAAAGTCATCTAACATGTCTGGTACCCCCGCATCAGCATCAAAAGCCTCCACCTGTGGTCTCACCACCTCCTCTCTCATACGATGGGCCTCACCATGGTTGACCCACCGGGTGTAGTCCAGCATAAATCCATTCTTCACCAGATGTTTACCCATTTCCACCTTGTTTACCCTCCTCCTTGTTTCCACATTTGCTGCAGGGACACAAAACTAGGCAATGTCCTTTAGCAGCCTTGCCAAATGCACTGTTCAAGAAAGCATCGAGCTTGTTCGTCCATTCCATGGTGTAATCACTCTGACTTCTCCAGCCCGTGTACATCCACTGATGGTCATCCATCCTCTAACATATGTATCAAGCGAGTAATGTAACCATCAATTGCATCTACATGGTGTTCCTACTATCTAATAGGTGAGGATAGGTCCTAATCCCACCCGCGGATGTGTAGATGAGGTTAGTTTCCATGCTCTACTCCTATCCGAGATAGAATTTCGGCAGCACCACCCCGTTGTTCTCTAGATACACGTCTTGCCAAAGAAGAGTGCGTATCCTGGAGAACAATAGGGAGGTGATGACGAAACTCTATCTCGGACCGGAGCAGACCATGGAAACTAACCCATCTACGCATCTGCGGACTATCCAAAAAACGTGGACAATCTGAAACAGATATGGTCATAGATATGCAAAGATCTGCATACCTCTAATCGTATCTCTTTCGAATGGGAGATGCCTAACTAGGTTACGTGATCTACGACCATGATATGGAAAGAGGGGTTATACCTAGGGTAACGGCGGAGTCAAGCTAGCGGGGCCATGGCGGGTCGGTGCAGTGGCGAGGCGGCATGGTGCAGGCAGACCGGCATGGCGATGGGAACTCCGACTTGGCTCCGATAGGCTCTTTTCTACAAAAATGGAACAAAATACTATCATTTAAAAAAATCGGTAGAACCTCCCCTACACGGTGAGGTTTCCAAAACCTACAAAAAACAGCGGCACTGATGGCCGACAAGCACATATGTCTCATGTAATTTGGATATCAATCCATGCAGAAGAATATATCCAAGTAGTACCACTACTTCTACTACTACTTCCACTATTGCTACTACTACTACCACTAGTTCTACTACTACTACCACCACTATTGCTACAACTACTACCACTACTTCTACTACTACTACCACTAATTCTACTACTACTACTACCACTAGTTGTACTACTACTACCACTACTTCTAATACTACTACTACCACTAGCACTACTAGTACAACTAATACTACTACAACTATCACTACCATGACAACAAAAAGAGAGAAGGCATACCTGATGGGAGCGGGGGGTAGGGGCGGGTGGCGTTGGGGTCGGGCGGCGTCGAGGTCAGAGTTGGGGTCGTCGAAGTTAGGAACGGGGTTGGGCACGGGTGCGGCCGGGGGCAGGGCCGGCCGGGGGGTAGGGCCGACCTAGGGCAGGTCGGCCAGGGGTGGCCAGGAGTAGGGCATGGCCGGGGGCAGGGTGCGAGCAGCGCGAGCGGCCGAGCGGCGCGAGTAGCGCGGGCGTGTGGGCAGGCCGTGGGCAGCACGCGGGCGGCGCGGCCAGTGGGTGCGGGGGCTGGCTTTCTAGGCTGTCTGTCTGACTTACCGGCCGGCCAAATTCGCTTAAGTCTAGAATGGCTCTTTGCCGAGTGTTGGATCAGGAAGGCACTCGGCAAAGATTTATTTTTTTTTAAAAAAAATTCTTTGCCGAGTGTCCCAGATCTAGCACTCGGCAAAGATTTAATTTTTTTTTAAATTCTTTGTCGAGTGTCCCAGATCTAGCACTCGGTAAATTTTTTTTAATACTTTGCCGAGTGCCCCTGGCACGGCACTCGGTAAAGATTTTTTTTTAAAAAATGTCTTTTTTGGAAAAAAAAAATACTTTGCCGAGTGCCCCTGGCCCAGGCACTCGGCAAAGATTTAATTTTTTTTAAATGTCTTTGCCGAGTGCCCTGTGAAGGCACTCGCCAAAGAGGAACTCGGACAAAGAGGGTTTGGATTTTTTTAAAAAAATTCCTCTTTGCCGAGTGACTTCACAGGGCACTTCGCCAAGACATTTTAAAAAAATTTAATCTTTGCCGAGTGCCCGGCCAGGGGCACTCGGCAAAGTTTTTTTTTTCCAAAAAAAAGACATTTTTTTTAAAAAAAATCTTTGCCGAGTGCCGTGCCAGGGGCACTCGGCAAAGTATTAAAAAAAATTTGACGAGTGCCAGATGTGGGACACTCGGCAAAGAAATTTTTTTTAAAAAAATTAAATCTTTGCCGAGTGCCAGATCTGGGACACTCGGCAAAGAATTTTTTTTTAAAAAAAATCTTTTCTGAGTGCCGTGTCAGGGGCACTCGGCAAAGAAGGACGTGGCCAAACACCGTTACGCGGGTCAGCCTATGCCGAGTGCCGCTCTTTTGCCGAGAGTCTACCACTCGACGAAGAAGTCCTTTGCCGAATGCATTTTTTGCCGGGTGCAATTCTTTACCGAGTGCCCGATTTTTGACACCCGGCAAAAAATTTTGCACTCGGCAAAGTCTCTGTTTCCAGTAGTGGCTGAGGGTGAGCGAGAAGAGCGTGTACTCCACGCTCTTACGTCTAGATCACGCGCCTTTGTACGTAGCCACCAACACGCATGCAGTCCATCAGTGATACATCGATCAAAACTATTAATGCTATAGTGACTGGGTTCATATGTCCAAGCTCACCATGATGCTTAGCGGAGCCACAAAGATGCTATGGGAGAAGCCGATGCAGATCCATCCGAGCATGACCACGCGCTTACCACCCTTGAAGAGCAGAAGGGTGAGGAGCACTACTACAGAATAGCACTTCACTGCTGACCTTATCACTGCTAGAATTAGGAGAACCGGCAGTGTTGACCCTTCACTGCCTGGTTTTTGGCTCTAAAAATCAGAAATTGATTTGAGATGTGACCGAAACCGGCAGTGATGACAACTATCATTGCTAGTTTGTGTCTCTAACCGGCAGTGGCTTGACAGCCACATATTACTGCCGATTTAAGCCAAGAGCCGATAGTGATTGGGCTCTATCACTATCCGTTGTAGCCAATAACCGACGGTGATAAGCCTACAGCACAAAAATGTTGTAGCCATCCTCTTCTTCCTCTTCTCTTCTATCCTGAAAATAGAGGCGCGCGTTTGGGCCCTTCCCTCTATTATTGCGGCTGCTCTTCACTATGAAGCTAACATTTGGATTTTGAAAAATGGCTTGATCTTTTGCTTTAAGGTTAGTAACAAATATCCACTCCTTTGATTTTGTTGGTTAATTAGCTTCATTTTCAAGGCTACATTGCTTGATTCTCATTCTAGTTCTTTCTCCATTCTATAGAGCACTTTTCCAATTGGACATTTGCGCAAGGCTCAAATTGTGGTGAATCCATTATCCAAAAGGTTGGTGTCTATGAACTCATTTAAATTCCTAGCTAATTATTCCATGGTGTTCAAGATCATCATTGTTAGTATGTGATGCTATACTTAGTTCCTAGAAGTAGAGTAGATTCTTATACAATTTGTTGAGAAAATTAATCTATGTGTCACATAACAACGCATTGTTTGGAGCTACATTGTTGTTCATGATCATGTCTCTAATTTTAGACTTTTTTTAAAAAAAAATTAGTGTCTCTATTGGAATTAAGTTGATGAGCCATACTATGAAGCTATGGGAGAGAGTTATCGAGCATCGCTTGAGAGCAATAACGCGGGTCTCTATGAACCAATTTGGTTTCATGCCCGGAAGGTCAACCATGGAAGCCATTTTCTTAATAAGACAAGTTATGGAGCGGTATAGGGAGAAGAAGAAGGACCTACACATGGTTTTTATTGACTTGGAGAAGGCTTATGATAAAATACCAAGGAATGTTATGTGGTGGGCTTTGGACAAACATAAAGTCCCAACGAAGTACGTCGGGCTCATTAAGGACATATACAACAATGTTGTGACTAGAGTTCGAACAAGTGATGGAGACACGGATGACTTCCCGATTAGGATAGGACTACATCAAGGGTCAACTTTGAGCCCTTATTTGTTTGCTTTAGTGATGGATGAGGTCACAAGGGACATACAAGGGGACATCCCTTGGTGTATGCTTTTCGTAGACGATGTAGTGCTAGTTGATGAAAGCCGAACAGGAGTGAATCAGAAACTGGAGTTATGGCGGGAGACTTTGGAGTCCAAAGGTTTTAGACTTAGTAGAACTAAAACTTAGTATATGAGATGTGACTTCGGCACTACTACTCGGGAGGAGGAAGATGTTAGTTTGGAAGGTCAAGTAGTGTCTAGTAAGGATACCTTTCGATATTTAGGATCAATGCTACAAAGGGACGGGGATATTGATGAAGATGTTAGCCATAGAATCAAAGCAGGGTGGATGAAGTGGCGGTAAGCGTCTGGTGTCCTATGTGACAAAAGGGTACCACAGAAGCTAAAAGGCAAGTTTTATAGGACGGCGATTAGACCTGCTATGTTGTATGGTGCAGAATGTTGGCCTACGAAAAGATGACATATTCAACAGCTAAGTGTCGCAGAAATGTATTTGTTGCATTGGATTTGCGGTCATACAAGAAGGGATCAAGTTCGGAACGATGATATACGTGAGAGATTAGGGGTAGCGCTAATTGAAGAAAAGCTTGTCTAACACCGGTTGAGATGGTTTGGACATGTGCAACGGAGACCTCCAGATGCACCGGTGCATAGTGGAATTCTAAGTCAGGATAGTAACGTGAAGAGAGGCAGAGGAAGACCGAAGTTGACTTGGGTAGAGGCAATAAAAGGAGACTTGAAAGGATGGAATATACCCAAAGACTTAGCCTTAGATAGGAGTGCTTGGAAGACAGCTATTCACGTGCCTGAACCTTGATTGCTTCTGTTGGGTTTCAACTCTAGCCTACCCCAACTTGTTTGGGACTTAAAGGCTTTGTTGTTGTTGTTGTTGTTGTGGAGTACAACAATTGTTCTTTATTATTGTGCAATAATTTTTTATGGGGCTATGTTTTTCAATTTATATGGGCATTGTTTGATGCTACATTGTTGTTCATGATCATGTCTCCAATTTTAGTCTTTTTTAAAATAAGAGTCTCTATTTTTATGTGGCATGGAGTAGAATAGTTGTTCTTCATTATTGTGCAATAATTATTTTTTACTACGATTTTCAATTTATAGGGTCAGGGCTACCAATTTCAATTTTCCAATAATTAGTATACAATAATGTTTTTTAAAAATAGTGCTTTTGAGCTACAATTATTGTTCATGAAGCTCGATTTCTTATTAGTTCTTTGTAATTACTATCTCAATATTTTTTTGTGTAGAGATGGATCGAGAGTAGATGCATCTGTCCTGAATGAACAAGTGGTACATGCATGGCGTAAGCTAGTTTATCACCGATGCCAAAGCCCATGCTGGGAATGGGAATCATATCTTCTGCCCATGCAAAGATTGCAAGAATCAAAGGAACTTTCGTCAAATTGAGTTTATACTATCGCAATTGATTACCAGGGGGTTCATGCCAAACTATATAATATGGACTATGCATGGTGAGGTTGGGGTGAATGTTCCGCAAGAAAACAATGATGATGTGGATATGCCAGACATAGCCATCCAAGATGCTGACGAGGAACCTAGTGTCAACACATGTCACACCCCAAAAATTCCAATTTTGGGTTGTGCATAGACAACACTAAATAAAATGAATTATTTTAATATTTGGATAAAATTTATCAAATTTAGTTTGAGCTAGCACAAATTTAGTTATAGGAAAAATGTGAATTTTTAAAGTTTTATAATTTTTACGGGCATTTGGATGATGTGATATTTGCTTGTTGCTTCTTTATGTGTCGTGAGTGAGTAAAGTTTTCAAAACGCGCTTAGTAAGTCGTTTATCTGTCCCTGGCTTGACTCTATATTTTCCTATAATCAAATTCTTACTTTCTCGATCCAAATAATTTCATTCGGAGTTTCTCAAGATCCTCTTCTTCTGCTCCAAATCATTCATTTGAGTTCATCATCCATCTACATATCTCTAAAAACTTTCCAAAAATTATTTCAACTTTTTCTTAAAAATTTTCTCCCTTTTCTATGACCATAATTTAATTTTTAGATGCTCCAAAATTATCCTATCTATCTCCAAATATATTATTTGAGTTCATCCTTCAATCTGTCTCCAGGATTTTTCCAAGGATTTTTCTAAGCTTTAGAGCATTTTTCATGTTATAAATGGTAATTCTAGACTTTCTAAAATTATTTTTATTTCATGATATTGATTAATTTCAAAATTTGGAAAATGCATGCCCAATTTTCCATAGTCCCTTGAAGTCCATGGGCAATAATCCTAATAAATCTCAAAGGCCCATGCATTTATTTACTAATAGGCTTTAATGTTTGTTTAGGTCCATTAGTAAATATGGAGGGTGCAATATCAATTAGTACCATATTGCTAGTTGATGTAGATGTTGGGAGTTTTTCTCTCTCCATATATGTACCAACCCTTTGGGCAAAGCACACCAAAACAACCGTAATGGGAGCCCCAAGTTTGGAAAATCTCTATAGTAAATTAGATTTTTCTCATCCTCTCGCCATCGCCGTCGTTGTCACCACCACACTGCCCTAGCCTGGCCATCCTCTCCTTGGTGCAACAAATCGAGCCCACCCCTGTGCAGCTGCTGTTGCCATGGCCGTGTGGTGGCTATACGGGAGGCCAAAGGATGAAGACGAGGTAATTACGAAATTATCACCGGTTCGTAAAATTGTCGTCGTATATTCGTTTTAAGTCTGTTTCGAGTCGTTCAAATTGCGTTAGATTCGTAACGATGTGATCTACAAGCTAGTGTTGTCATTTTTCATGTCAAGTGACTTTTATATATATGCTTAAATATTAATTTGATTAATATGCATGCAACTAGTTTTTATAATAAAAGCAACATAATTATATACAATGCTCTTTTGCAAATAAGTTTTAACATAACTACTTGCTAACATAAATATGTTTTTTTAATTATAATGTGTTTAGTCTAAACACACATATCAAATTTGATTAGATGTTCTCACATGTCAGTTTGTATTTGCAAGTTAAAGTTGAATTGGCATAAATGATATCAAAATATTTATAAATAAAATATGATTAGCTTCAACTCAGTTTTTAAGTATAAATAAGATTTTGTTTATTCTAAATTAATGCTACTCACATAGTTTTTCCTAATTAACATAAATCAAGCTTATAGTCTTCTCTTTTCTTTTATAATAAAACCCTGTAGTCGCTTCTTTACAACCATAGTTTCGATTAGCGTGCTTTTTCGTGTCTGTGTGTTTGTAGCGATGTGTAGAACATCTTTAAAATATCTATACTTGTTGTTTCATATGTTTGGTGTACTATTCTAATTTAGTTCTATTATTTGCTTCGTGTATGATTGCATAAATGCTTGTATGGTGCTTTATGATCATGTCCAGTCGGTGAGCTTTACGTGTTGATCAAGAAGGAATTCCATTGAAAGTTTGGACTAGAAGAAAGATCTGAGTCTAAGGCAAGTATAGCATGGGATCTTCCTTATTGTTCTATACACCTTTAATCATTTAATTCATACTGCATATGTCTACCTTGACTGCCACTAAGGATTTTCTAGTGCTTTGTACCTTGTGCCTTGATACCTATGGGGTATTGCATTGGGTAGTATGATGCTAGTGCTCAACTACAACCATGATCTTGTAACTTGACTAATGAAATATGCAATAAATATTAAAATATGCTTTTTAGTAACATGGAACGAGGGGGCTAGGGCATTGAGCTATTTTTATGGTGCTCTAGATTCCTCTCCCTAAGGACTTATCTGTAAGTGATCATCCGGGACTTATAGGACAACTATGAAGGCTATATGGCTCTGGCTTTAGCTCAGTATGAGGACCTTTTCTAGCTTGTTAGTGGTTACCTTTATGGCACAAGAGGGGTGTGTTCTGGGTTGGTTATAGTGTGTCCTCTGTCCGTCAATTTACAGGCTACATGTCATTATGCCTGTTGAAAGGGGAGCCCTACATTCGTAGGCCACAGAAACCTAGCAGCCCTAACTTGTTAGATGAACCTTTGAAAGTCTTCATAGTGAACCCTGCCGACCATCCTCGGTAGTGGGTCAAGAGGCTGATCACCTCTGGCGAATGGGTAAATCAGGACTCACAGTGAAAGTGTACAACCTCTGAAGAGTGTAAAACTGGTATATCAGTCGTGCCACGGTCATGAGCAGCCTTGGAACATTTATGGAATAGATGATGAACACTGAAGATACTAATGATAAAGATACTCACTAATGATTACTATTTATGCTATTTATTATTCTTGTTTACCTGATCATGTGTTTATACGGGCTTGTGATAAACTTGTCGTCACCCAATTGCTAAAAGATGACTCATTAAAAGCTAATCGTAGTTAAACCAGTGTCAGCCTTTTGAGTCTTTTGAACCCCATGTTATATTTGTTGAGTACGACATGTACTTATGCTTGCTTTATTTTTCAAATATTTGGAAAAAATCCTGGATGGGTATCAAATTGCTAGAGTTTAGAGGAATTAGGCTTGTGATCAACCAGTCAGTTGTCCCTGTGGAATTGGAGTCTTCACCCAAAGATCGGAGTTGTCTTTCCGCTGTTTGCTGTCTAAGTTTATATCCTTTATACTAAGTACATTATATATTGAGCATTGTCTTTTGATATTACCCTTATTTGTAGCTATATGTGAGATTTGACTTCCTAGACTCACATATGGTGTGATAGGTACTGAACTATTTTAGTATGGGAGTTGACCCGATCTTCATAACAGTAGGTCACTATCAAGATAACTTGCAACAAGGCAATGGGGATAAAAGGATAACTTGCTGAAGAACAACGGAGTAACTAGCTTTATACCTGACCAAGGTTGGATGCGACCAAGTGACGGGGAGAGAGACACCGAAACCACGAAGACTTCGACTCGATCTCTGAACGACCGCAGAACCACAACCGGAGCTAATCCACACAAGGCGGGGCAGCCGTAATGGAACCCGCAGAGCACGAACTAGTGGATTATAGAGGAATCTCTTCACAAGTCAAGAAAGAACAAGGGTTTGAGTAAGCACTCGGCAGCTCGGCTGCAATATCACTGGAATTATCAAATCATCAAAAAGTCCTTTTCTAGTAGCCTAGAGGTAATATTTATACTATCAGAAAACTCTAAGATAGATGTGAACTGAAGAAGCCAGGTTGGGAGGTGGAAGGTCAACGGCCTAGAGCATTCATGAAGTGGTCTTCAGTTTCCACGCGTCTTCTGGGCTTCGGTGCAGTCTTTAATGTTTTGGTCATAACTCCTACCTGGAAAGTCCAAATGACAAACCATTGGATGCGTTGGAAAGCTAACTTCATCATCTTTCCAACCATGTATGCTATGCACCATGAATTATTGTAGAATCATACAGTTTTGTATGGGATCTTTAGCTTCATGCAGACTATTGAGCTTCAGAGCAGTCTTCACTAAAACTGGTCAGACGCCACGCTGGACACTCCAAACTTGGTCGGCATGACAGCATTGGAAACTAGGCTTCAAGATCTCTCCAACAAGTACTCATTCACCTTCATAGCCTTTGGGAGACAAAAGATATGACTATTTCTTCTAGATGGTTCCGTCATGCTAGGTTGACTCGAACATAGCTCTTCTCTCTGATCCATCCTTGATGTATCCTTGTCTTCCTTCTCGGAGAACCTGAGTAATAACAACATGCACGACTTAGGTAGCTTGAAATTACCATCAATGTTTAATTGAAATTCACAAAGTAGCGCGTGCACCTCTTGTTGTATCTTTTGGGCACGACTATGGGTGATTAGTCCAGTAGGGACTTGGAGTGGTGTATCAGCCGGTGAGGTGGTCGGAGAGGTCACCGAGGTTAGTGAAGTGGTCGGAGAGGTCGCCGAGGTGGTCAGAGAGCTTGCCGAGGTGGTCGGAGAGCTCGCTGAGGTGGTCGGAGAGGTCGCCGAGGTCCCCGACGCTGGCGTGGTCACATCATCCTCCCCCCTTGAAAAAGAGTCATCCTTGACTCTTCCAATCCAAAGAATGGAGATAGGTTGGCCACATTAAAACTGGTACTTACACCATAAGTATTAGGCAGATCAATTTCATAAGCATTGTCGTTGATCTTGCGTAGCACTTTAAATGGACCATCAGCTCGGGCTTGCAACTTGCTTTTGCGTTGTTCAGGAAATATGTCCTTGCATAGATGCACCCAAAACAAGTCTCCTAGTTCAAATAACACCTTCCTTCGACCTTTATTGGCATGCTTCTCATACATCCTTGTCATCTTTTCAATGTTTGTCCGAGCTCTATCATGAAGGTTCTTGACAAACTTGGCTCGCTTGCTTGCATCGAAGTTTACACGTTCCTGCATAGGTAAAGGCAAAAGATCTATGGGAGCAGTGGGTTTGAACCCATATACAATTTCAAATGGACAAAATTTAGTGGTCGAGTGTACTGCCCTGTTGTATGCAAACTCGACATGTGGCAACCTTTCTTCCCAAAGTTTCAAGTTCTTCTTGAGGATAGCTCGCAGTAGCATTGATAGAGTACGGTTCACAAGCTTCAGTTTGTCCATCCGTTTGTGGATGACACGTCGTAGAGAACAGCAACCGTGTTCCAAGTTTTCCCCACAAAGTTTTCCAAAAGTAACTCAAAAATTTGGTGTCACGATTAGAAACAATGGTTCGTGGCACTCCATGTAGTCGTACAATTTCTTTGAAAAACAATTCAGCGATATGTGAAGCATCATCGCTCTTGTGGCATGGGATAAAATGTGCCATTTTGCTAAAACGATCAACCACAACAAAGATGGAATCCCTTCCCCGCTTGGTTCGAGGTAAACCAAGAACAAAATCCATGGAGATATCTTCCCAAGGCACACTAGGGATAGGCAGAGGAGTGTATAATCCATGGGGATTCACACAAGACTTAGCTTTGTGGCATGATTCGCAGCGAAGAACATGTCTCTCCACATCTCTTCTCATCTTTGGCCAAAAGAAGTGGTCGGTAAGGACTTGTTCTGTCTTCTTGGCGCCAAAATGGCCCATGAGTCCTCCTGCGTGGGCCTCCTGCACAAGTAAAATTCGAACAGAGCAATCTAGAATACATAGTTTGTTAGCTCGAAACAAAAACCCATTATGCACATGAAAGTTTTTTCCATCCTTTGCCATCTCGACACTTGGAATATGGTTCAGCAAAATATGAATCAGTTGTATATAAACCTTTTATGCTTTCTAATCCAAGAATCTTAGTGTCAAGTTGGGATTAGCAAAGTGTGACGTCGAGACAACGCATCTGCTACAACATTCTCTTTTCCTTTCTTGTACTTGACAATATAGGGAAATGATTCAATGAATTCACACCATTTTGCATGTCTTCTATTCAGTTTTAGTTGTCCTTTAAGGTGTTTCAATGATTCATGATCTGAATGTATCACATATTCTTTAGGGAAAAGGTAATGTTGCCAGGTTTCCAGACTCCGAACAAGAGCATATAATTCTTTATCATAAACTGAATAATTTAGAGTTAGACCACTTAGCTTTGCACTGAAGTATGCAATTGGTCTTCGTCCTTGCATGAGCACACCTCCAATCCCAACTCCACTTGCATCACATTCTATTTCAAATGACTTACCAAAATCTAGGAGTGCAAGGACTAGGGCTATTGTTAACTTCATCTTCAATTCTTCAAATGCCTTCTGGTGTGCTTCTCCCCACTTGAAAAGCACTTCTTTCTTTGTCAGCTCATTGATTGGTGCAGCAATAGTGCTGAAATCCTTCACGAACCTGCCGATAGAAACCAGCAAGTCCAAGGAAGCTTCTTACTTGGCTCACATTCTGTGGAGGCACCCAGTCCTGTACAGCCTTGATCTTTTCTTCATCTACCTCCACTCCTTGTCCTGTAACAATAAATCCAAGAAAGACTACCTTGTCGGTGCAAAAGGTGCACTTTTCAAGGTTAGCATACAATTTCTGTTCACGTAGGACAACAAGCACACATTGGATATGTTCAACATGTTCATCAAGAGACTTGCTGTAAATTAAGATGTCATCAAAGTAAACGACAACAAATTTGCCAATGAAAGCTCTAAGCACATGATTCATCAATCTCATAAATGTACTTGGTGCATTGGTTAACCCGAAAGGCATTACCAACCATTCATACAACCCAAATTTTGTTTTAAAGGCTGTTTTCCATTCATCTCCTTCTCTCATGCGAATCTAGTGGTATCCACTTCTTAAATCAATTTTAGTGAATATGATAGCACCACTAAGTTCATCAAGCATATCATCCAGCCGAGGGATGGGGTGTCTATACCTTATGGTAATGTTATTTATTGCTCGACAATCCACACACATCCGCCAAGACCCATCTTTCTTAGGCACTAAAAGGACAGGAACAACACAAGATGACAGACTTTCTTGTACATACCCTTTTCTCATCAATTCTTCCACTTGTTGCTTGAATCTCCTTGGTTTCTTCTGGGTTAGGCGTGGTAGGCAGCACGGTTTGGGAGTGAAGCACCAGTCACAAGATCAATTTGATGTTCGATTCCTCTCTTAGGTGGTAGTCCTGGTGGTACTTCAACCGGAAAGACATCCTCATATTCCTGTAACACATCAAAGACAACACTTGGCAAAGTAGAGAGTAAGTCGTTAGTGACAAGAAAACTATCCTTGTACAAGGAGTACATAGAACACAGCATTGGGTTCACTCAATTCTTTTAAATCCCCCTTCCTAGCCATCATCACTAAACCCTCTTTTCCCTTTGGCTCGGTTCTGTGTAGTTGTGGAGTTTTATTTGGCTTTGGAAACACTCCTTCACTATGTTTGTGTGTCACTCGTAAGTGGTTCTCGCTTGCTCGCTGTTTTCTTTTCAGGTCATCTCTCACAATCTCCTCCAGTGACAAGGGAAGCAAAGTGATGCGCTCTCCTTTGTACATGAGAACAATCTTGTTGGCACGACCGCAAATCTAAGCATCTCGGTCATACAACCAAGGTCTTCCTAACAGCAATTGGCATGCTTCCATTGGAACCACATCAAACCCCACATGATCATTAGTACCACCCAATGGAGAAGGGAACGGTCACAATATTTGTTACACTGCAGCGCACCACAATCATTTAACCATTGCATCTTGTATGGAGAAGGGTGGCGCCGCTGTTTCAGTCCCAATCTTTCAACTAATTCTTGACTTGCAATATTATTGCAGCTGCCATTGTCAACAATGATTGGACACAACTCGTCCTTGATCATGCCCTGGGTGTGAAAAAGATTGTGCCACTGATTATTCTCTTCTTGGATAGCAGTAACACTAAGCACTCGGTGAGAAATGAAGCAATTGTTGTCTCCATCATCAGGTTGAATTTCATCACCTTTATCTTGCATAATTTCTTCATCATATATTGGAGCTTCTTCCTCAGGTTCGCTTTCAGATTCCCATTCACCTTGCTCATTTATAATCATGGTCCTTCGACTAGGACATTGAGCAGCAATATGTCCCTGACCCTAGCACTTGTGACAAACAATGCCTCGGGTATGGGAAGAAGAAGCAGCAGCTAATGCAATAGAAGGGGTTGCTATGCTTGCAGCAGGACGTCACTGTTCTTGCTGAATTGCAGGTGAAGAAGCAGTAGAAACCATTGTCTTTGCAGCACCAATGGATGGAGAAGGCCTAGTAGCAACTCCTTGTGATCTTCCCCCACCAATAAAGGTACCGGACTGCTGCCGATGCCATGGGACTGAAATTGATTGGCTCCCATAAGACCTTCTTCGTCCCTCTTGCTGAATTTTTCTCTCGGTGCGCATAGCTTGATCAACAAGGTCTTGCAAATTATGATATGGAAACATCTCAACAAAACCTAAAATTTCTTCATTGAGACCATTCAAAAATCTTGCCATTTTTTACTCTTCATCTTCTCTAATTCCAGATCTCACCAAGAGTAACTCCATCTCCTTGAAGTAGTCATCAATAGGTTTCGATCCTTGTCTCACTGTTTGTAACCTATTGCGGAGGTCACGCTGATAGCTTGATGGCACAAAGCGTCTTCTCATCACTCTCTTCATCTCAGCCCATGTGTTGATATGATCACGTCCCAACACACAGTTGATTTTCTTGAACTTGGTTCCACCATGTGAGAGCAGTAACCTGAAAACTCAACAGAAGCAAGGTTGACACGCCTCTGATCAGAAAGATTATGCACTCTAAAAATCTGATCACATTGCTCCTCCCATTCAAGATAAGCATCAGCATTTTCTTTCCCTGAAAAATTTGGAACACTCAACTTTACACGAGCAATGCTATCCGGATCATCTCTATTGCGATGACCACTGATGATTTTCCCCATCAGGACCAGCACCACGACGATGTTCATGTGGCTATCCAAAATGCCCATGGTGACCAAAAGGATTTTCATTATCATCAAATCCCGCCTCATACTCATCATGAACCTCATCTTCATCTTCAAATCGTACACGACGTCCATGTGCACGACGGCCACCATGCTGATTATCAAAACCAGCACTGGCTGACCACCACCATGTCCTCCATGGCCATCGCCGAAGCGATCAAATCCATGGCCAAAACTAGAATTCTCATCACCAGACTCCTCTCGATGATTTTCTTCATGACGACAATGTGACCTTCGGCCTCCCTCCGTGGGAAGACGAGCGTCAAGCATCCTCTCCATCGCCTCCACCAGCGAGTTTGCCATGTGGCGCACCTCAGCTCGTGAGACAGGGGGCTCCCCATCTCCAAGGTTTCCACCATGAATACTCGAATTGGATCCTGCCATGTTAGACTAGTTGCAAGAAAAAGTGGAATAGGTAAATTTGTGAAAACACTCGATCTCACCTTTTACTTACCCAAGTTCTTTCCTGATCTCAAGGACCGTGATAGTGCTAGTGTGGCATCTTCAACGGAGGTGGTAGAGAGGTCGTAAGGATTACGAATCGAACGTCCTAGGTTCAGGTTTTTGGTGGAGCTATAGGTGGCTAACAAGGAGGGCTACGGTACTGCCAACCGAGTGGTTTGATGTGCTCAAAGATACGACATTGCTGCTAACAAGATCACCTGCCAACTCAAATATGTAAACTAAAATTTTCAGCAATACACCACAACACAGATCCTTCAAAATCTTTTCACTTCACTCTCTTTTTTTTGAAACTAATCTTTCTTTCTTCCCTTTTTCTTTGATCTATTTTTTTATAACACCGACAGCGGTAACGAATGACACAACTCAATTTTTTTATATAAACTGGTGGTGACTAGCAACTTGATGAACACAAAACACAACTGTAACAGTACCACTGAAAAGGTTATAGGTTTTTTTTTGTGTGGCTTTGGACTATAGGATATGAATAAACACAAATATATGAAGTAGATTAAACAAGGATAACGATGTGGATGACTGGCAAGACCTACCGTGTCAATCCGAAGCTTTGATACCAAATGATAGGTACTGAACTATTTCAGTACGGGAGTTGGCCCGATCTTCACTGATAGTAGGTCACTATCAAGATAACTTGCAACAAGGTAGTAGGGATAAAAGGATAACTTGCAGAAGAACAACGGAGTAACTAGCTTTATACCTGACCAAGGTTGGATGCGACCAAGCGACGGGGAGAGAGACACCTGAAACCACTGAAGACTTAGACTCGATCTCCGAACGACCGCAGAACCACAACCAGAGCTAATCCACACAAGGCGGGGCAGCCGTACTAGAACCCACAGAGCACAAACTAGTAGATTCCAGAGGAATCTCTTCACAAGTCCAAGGAAGAACAAGGAAGAACAAGGGTTTGAGTAAGCACTCGGCAGCTCGGCTGCAATATCACTGGAATTATCAAATCATCAAAAAGACCTTTTCTAGTAGCCTAGAGGTAATATTTATACTATCAGAAAACTCTAAGATAGATGTGAACTAAAGAAGCCTAGGTTGGGAGGTGGAAGGTCAACGGCCTAGAGCATTCACAAAGTGGTCTTCAGTTTCCGCGCGTCTTCTAGGCTTCGGTGCAGTCTTTAATGTTTTGGTCATAACTCCTTCCTGGAAAGTCCAAATGATGAACCATTAGATGCGTTGGAAAGCTAACTTCATCATCTTTCCAACCATGTATGCTATGCACCATGAATTATTGTAGAATGGTATAGTTTTGCATGAGATCTTTAGCTTCATGCAGACTATTGAGCTTCAGAGCAGTCTTCACTAAAACTAGGTCGGACACCACGCTGGACACTCCAAACTTGGTCGGCATGATAGCATTGGAAACTAGGCTTCAAGATCTCTCCAACAAGTACTCATTCACCTTCATAGCCTTTGGGAGACAAAAGATATGACTGTTTCTTCTGGATGGTTCCATCATGCTAGGTTGACTCGAACGTAGCTCTTCTCTCTGATCCATCCTTGATGTATCCTTGTCTTCCTTCTCAGGAGTACCTGAGTAATAACAACATGCATGACTTAGGTAGCTCGAAATTACCATCAATGTTTAATTGAAATTCACAAAGTAGCGCGTGCACCTCTTGCTGTATCTTTTGGGCGCGGCTACGGATGATTGGTCTAGTAGGGACTTGGAGTGGTGTATCAGCCGGTGAGGTGGTCGGAGAGGTCACCTGAGGTCGGTGAAGTGGTCAAAGAGGTCGCCGAGGTGATCGGAGAGCTTGCCGAGGTGGTCAGAGAGCTCGCTGAGGTGGTCGGAGAGCTTGCCGAGGTGGTCGGAGAGCTTGCCGAGGTGGTGGGAGAGGTCGCCGAGGTTCTCGACGCTGGCATGGTCACATCATGGTGCGTATCTAGTTTTGTTCTTAAAACTGGGTGCTACAACACCAAAACCTATGGCCACAGTTAATAATGCGTTTAGGAACACAATAGCTGATGACATCGAGGATAACGATGGCATTTCTCAGCTGCTATGTAATGTAGAGACCGGATGTCTTAGTGAAAGACAGCTAAAAAAGCTAGAGAAAATGAGACAAGATGGCAAAACACCATTGTATAAGAATTGTCGAATGAGCAAACTGAAAGCCGACATCATGTTGTTAGAGTTCAAATTGACAAACGGATTGAGCAATAAATGCTTCGATCAGTTGTTAGGTACAATAAGGAAAATGCTCCTAGAAAAAAATGAGTTGCCAGAAAAGACATACTTGGCCAAGCAAATGATCTGCCCCATCGGCCTCGAGGTTGAAAAAATTCACGCATGTTCCAATGATTCCATATTGTACCATGGAGAATAATACAAAGACTTGGACAAGTGCCCCAAGTTTGAAGCTCCATGGTACAAGGAAGGGCTATCAGATGAGGGTACCAAGACCAGAGGAGGTCCCATAAAGGTTATTTGGTATTTTCCTATAGCTCCCTGGGTGCATAGGCTGTTTGCATGTGCAAAGTTAGCCAAACTGTTGCGCTATCATGACAAAGAGCGTAAGAAAGATACAATGATGAGGCACCCCACCAATGGGCATGACTGGAGGACTATCAATACAATGTTCTATAAGGACATTGGTGGAGAGGTAATGCACCTTTGGTTTGCTTTGAGCACAGATGGGATGAATCCTTTCAACCAGGTTAGAAGCAATCATAGCACCTGGCCAGTGACGCTCTGCATATACAACCTTCCACCTTGGGTCTGTATGAAGCGGTCATACATCCAGATGCCACTACTGATCCAAGGGCCAAGATAACCAGGGAATAACATTGATGTGTTTCTAGAACCAGTGATCGATGAACTAGTGGAGATGTTTAAAAAGGGTGTGCTGGATGTTTGAGACGATTACAAAAAGGAACATATCACGATCAAGAGAGTACTTATCACTACAATCACCAACCTGCCAGGTCAAGGTTCATTATCCGAAGAGAAGACAAAAGGCTATACTGGATGTGTCGAGTACTTGGACGACATCGATGCGGTAAATCTACCAAATAACTCAAAGATAGTTTATATGGGGCACCGTAGGTTCCTACCAAAGGATCACCCTTACCATAGGAACAGAAAAGATTTCAACAATACTATTGAGAAATGCTTAGCTCTAAAATATCAAGATGGGTCTGCGATACTTTGAGAACTCAACAAATTGGAGGTTGTCCTTGGGAAGGGGGACAATGCAGTAGCAGTGCCTGATGGGAGCGTTTGGAAGAAAAATTAGTTTTTTAGAAACTACCTTACTGGCCATTTATGAGCGTACGCCACTGTCTTGATCCCATACAGATCACTAAAAATGTGTGCGCTAACACACTTAACACCTTGATGGACACTAGGGGGACATCAAAGGATTCACTAGCCACATGCCTAGACATGCAACACTTGAGAATCAAGGAGCTACATCCCGTGGAGCTAGAGAATGGCCAATTCGAACTTCCGGTTGTTTCATGGACATTGAAGAAGAAAGAAAAGCATGCACTTATTTCTTTCTTCAATGAACTCAAAGTCCTGACGGGCTACTGTGCGAACCCAAAGAGGCTAGTGAACATGAGAGAACTCAAGTTCAACTATGGCCCTATGAAGGCCCATGACTGTCATGTCATTATAACTCAGCTGCTCCCTGTTGCCCTGCATGGTATCCTCCCCAAAGGTCCGCACCCCAATCATAAAGTTGTGCTTGTACTTCAACGCAATCTCAAAAAAGGGGGCATTTCCCGCCGGCTTAGTTTGATATCTCATTGCATCTGCTCATTCATCTTGTTGACCAAATTAGAGCCCTTGGCCTAATGTACCTGCATCAGATGTTCCCTTTCAAAAGATTGATGAAAGTTTTCCGAAGGTATGTTAGGAACAGATTTAGGCCAGAAAGGGCATGGTTGAAGGCTGGTCAATGGAGGAGACCATTGAGTTTTGCATATATTACCTAGACATCAAAAGGGTCGGAGTTCCAGAATCTCATCATGAGGGAAGACTACGTGTCAAAGGAACGATTAGGGAGAAATATATTATAGTAGATGACCCTGTTTCTTTTAGACAGGCACAGTTCATTGTTTTCCAACAAGCCAGGGGTGTGATGCCATACATTGACGAGCATAGGCAATCGCTGCAAACTCTGTATTCGAGTAGGTCACAGGCTTGGCTAGATAAAAAAACATAAGGAGGAATTTGTCAACTGGTTGCAACACCGCTTGCTTGGAATAAAGTTGGGTAATCAATTGGATGCCTTAGCCAAGGGACCTTCAAGTACATATCTTAAGTACCAAGGGTATGAGATCAATGGATTCTTAGTTTACACAAAAAAGCAAGATAGAAAGAGCACATACCAAAATTGTGGTGTTTGTTTTGATGCTTATGATGAAAACGGCAACGTGCGGGCGACACACTATGGTTTCATAGAGGAGATATGGGAGCTAGCCTATGGTCCATTTAAGGTAGCTCTTTTTCACTGCCAGTGGGTCCGGCTCGAGGAAATCAACACTGATAGCGAAGGGTTCACTACCGTTGATCTCACTAAGACCGCATACAGAGACGACCCCTTCGTCCTTACAAAAGATGTTAGGCAAGTATTCTATGCAAGGGACAACAAGACAAAAGGAAGGCTAAAAGTAGTCCTAGAAGGGAAAAGGAAGATTGTTGGTGTCGATGGAGTGACGGACGAAGAAGACTACAGAGGCTATCAGGAAATGCCTCCATTCAAGGTGAATGTACCACTACCTATCCTTCAAGAGGGTTATGAACCTGCTTACGTATGGCTTGATCACAATAAGGCCCTCATTGTTGATGCACCTAAAGATAGTTAGATTATTGTTAACTATGTAATTATTATTTGGACGTTGTTCACCAACTATGTAATCAAATTTATATTTTGCGCGCTTCTCTAAAATTAAATAATTGACTATGTAATCAAATATTGAGATGATGTTCAAAAACAATATTATTTGATAATTATAGACCATTAATTAATCATCATGGAATCAAATAATCGAGACACAAATATTTGTATTATTTTACAATAAATTATATGTATTTACATGCACTAAATGGATAAAAGAAAAAATGTAACCTAAACTAACGTAATCCCTAATGCTAGTGCAGCAGGTTAAGGCCCTATAATCTACATCTCAAATTAATTAAGTCCCATTTAGAGGATAAAACAAAAAAGAAAACCTACCTTGATGTACTCCCTATCATAGCGCAGCGGTAAAAGCCAGCTATTGTGAAGCCCACGCCCTTGGTTTGAATCCTAGGTGTGGCAAACTTTTTTATATTTTTACTAGAATTAAATGAACCTCAACTTAAACTATAAAAAATAACAAAATATTTCCTAACGTAAATCCTCCTTTAACGCAGCGGTTAAGCCACTAATCCCTCTTTCCTGCTCCCTCGGATCAAAACCTAGGAGGGACAATTTTTTTATTTTTTTATCCAAAGCACGCGATAGTGGCTCTGATTTAAGAAAATAAAAGTTGAGCACCTGCAGCAGCGCTAGCTACTTTGGTAGGCCTATCACTATTGGTTTTTGCATAAAAACCAACAGTGATACATGGAATCACTACCGGTTGTAACACCTCGGGTAGTTTTAAATACTAAAACCTACCATGTCATCATATGCATTGCACATCATTTTGGTGTTAGTGGAAATTTTGATGTGTATCCACTAAAACAAGTTTACTTTTATGTTATATGTGTTGACTTGTGTGGATTTAATCAAGTTCAAAACTTTTGTATTGGATTGGATTTCCGAAAACCCCTAATTTCAGCATTTAATTTTACCCTGGAAAACCTAATTCAAAATCTAAGCACATTTTGGGGTTGAGCCTAAAAGGAAAAGTGTAGAGCTTGTCAAGGTGTACAAAGTTGGTTTTTGGAGTTTTCAAAGTTGTTATATAAAATTTGAAGTAATTTGAAAAGGCAAATGTACTTAAAGCGTCCCCTTTTGATTTTAAACTTGCATTTCAAAATGTAGACCTAATTAGAGTATGGTTATTAAAGAAAAGTTGTAGAACATTGAATTTGGAACAACTTTTATTTTTGGAGATTTTTGAGTTACCATACAAATTTGGGAGTAATTTGGGAAAATAGACGAGTGGCAATTCGGTAATTTCTATGAACAGTGTCTTCGGGCGACACCTCACTGACGGCGAGCTTCTGACGTCTTCCAGGCACGCTCAGGGCCACATTCAGCTTCGCACTGGCATGGAGAAGGCTGCGGCGTGGCTTCTTCTTGCTTCTGAGTCACGTTATAAGGTCTTCACCGTCGCCGTTTTTCTCCGTTCTTCTCCCCTATTTTTCCCGACGACGCCGCCGTTGCTCCGTCGAGCTTGTGCCGTCGCCATAGCACATACCAGTCATAGCAAAGCCCATCATAGCTCCGATTGCTCCTTGCACACCCAGCCGACCAGCCCTTGAAGCTTGACTCCATTGGGAAACCACTGTGCGCGCCTTTCTTCCCCGCGGTCGGCAGCACCACCGTCGAGTGTGTGTCACCGTGGCCAGCACTCCATGGTGCGTCTTTGCTCTTGCTTAGCATAGCTCCTGCTTCGCCATGTTGCCATAATGCTTTGTGCTTTGTTGGGTGACCTTTTTGTCCACTGCAGTCACCGAAACACCACTGTCGACGTAGCTTGCGCCGCCGTGTTTGTAGTGATCGTCGACCCGCTTCACCATTGCTCCTCCGGTCCTAGATTTCTGCTCGAGCATGTTTGGGGTGAGCTCCTGATTCTTCCCAAGGCACTTTGTTTAACTACTACCAGCCTTGTTTCACCAGCGTAGCGTAGCCGCGCCGTCGTGGCCGCCATGGCCGGCGTCATGCTCGAACCCCGCCGTAATTGGTCTAGCTTGTGCCTCCAATCGATGCGTTGTGATGTGGGGAATGTGTTGGTACCTTCGCTGTGGCCGGAGACCTCACCGGAGGTGAGATACCGGCGGTCAAAAATATTAAATGTTGATTTTCAGTACATTTTGAATGTGATAAAAATTGCTCTAATTAATTAATAAATGAGTTTCCATGATTTTTCTAGGCTTTATTATTTATCCAAAATTTATGAAAATTATTTTGCCACTTAGTTATCATGTGATAAGCCTTCACAAAAAAATTTAGCTCATTTGGAGAAAGTTGATTTATTTCATATCTTTTAATTAAATAATTAATTCATAAAAGCAAATAGTAAACCTTAATGACTTAGGTTTTGTTTGAATTTTTTATTGAGTGATGATCTTGGGTCATTAGTATAACATAATTCTTGGTACTTAAAATAAGTGTTTGAGTTTATGAAAAGGTTTAGTTAGCTGTTGGTTTGCAACTGTACCACGAAGGAAAGTTGTATTCAAGTTATTAACTTTTGCATCCATCGTCAAGCATCATGTTTTATATCTCGCATCATGTTAAACAAGGCATTGTTACTATGTGTAGTGAACAAAAGCGAGAATGTGGTAGTCAATCAAGTTCTGGAGGAAGTTAATCCATCTGTTGAGGTCGGGTTTCATATTTGTGGAACGTCTCCGAAACCTAACTTTTCCAGTCAATCAAGGCAAGCCTCGGATGCATTTAAACCTACCTTGTGTTTTACAAATTTATATTGCTTTTGCTTTTCAATATTGCATTAAGTGATTAGGAGTTGAGTGAAAACCTAATTGGTGCATTGCCGACCTTGTTTTTCCATATCAACCTTGTTACCTAGTTTCAATTCGAGAATGCCTAATTATGCTTAGCCATGCTTAGACCGATAAAAGTTGGGTGATTACCTATCACCTACGAGATATTACATGGGATTTTGATATGATTAGTTACTTATGTTGTCATGAGATATGAGCATGTGGAGTAACAAATCTAGACCATGCAGACTCGGTGTGTGAGAGCCACAAGACATGGAGGTCTTGTGAGCGGGTTCTTTCCGCCTGTGTCGATTAAGAACCGTCCGTTGTTGAATTGCATGAGGTGAGACTTTGTAGTACTAGCCACATACTCCTAGTAAGCCTTAACTTGGCTATTCTATTACGAGAATGGCTACTCAGCGCACTGGGAGTGGAGAGATGGCGAGAATAGCGTGTACCCACATGGTAATGGGCTGGATTGGTGGAGTACTATAGTCTCGGGTGGCGCGGACCCGTTCTTGTTTTAGAGGATCTAAGGGCAGGTTGGTATATGTAGGTCAGGGACTTGCATATGTCATGTGGTTGAGAATCCCCAGCTGGGTTTTAATCGGTTTGAATCATCGTTGCTCATCGGTTATGGAGACTCAACTCACTATTCATCATCGTAGTTAATAACTAAAACTTGAGGAAGTTTTGAGAACGAGTTTAATATGAGGTTTCATGATCTCAGTATGGATCATGTCAGCTTTATATATGATTGATATGGAGATACAAATGTTGAAAGAAAGAATCTTGTTAGAAAGCTTTTACGCAAAAGAACCTTGTTTATTGCTAAAGCCATACCTTGAATCCCTGAGCCTGCATTCCTGAGTCTTATAAGTTTTTATTCCGGTTAAGTCTTGTTGAGTACTTTTGTACTCAGGGTTTGTTGACCCTTGTTGTAGGTGAGACTCATGCGCAGGTCTGTCTTGGACCATGTTGCATGACTATTGTTTAAATCGATGATGATAAGTGAATGTGTGACCCTTGGGCAAGGGTACTTATATTGCGTGTTTTGTTTTATGTTGCTAATGCCACTCCACTACTATGGTTTGTTATAATTATCAAACTTAGTTTGTAAGGTTTGAAACAACTGGTTTGTAAACTAAGTTATTGTAAGACTTCCGCTATTTTACTCTGATGTAGATATTTGAATAAATGTTGTAATACCACAATGACTCTGTAATGGGATCCTGCTCGAAAAATCGTGGATGATTCAGGGTTCTCTGAGGACACCTAACAGCCTTCTTAAGTTACTAGGGAACATATGCAGTAGTCATCAGAGGTCATTGGACAGTGACAGGTGCATGTGGGCCCTATAATTTAGGAGGTTCTGCCACACCAGTTCTAAAAACTGGCACTAATGACCCCTATCACTACCGATTTTTTATGAAAACCGATAGTGATAAGAATATTCCCTCCACGGGCCAATAGTGATCCCACTAATCACCATAGCAGGAGCACTACTCCCACCTACCACGATAGCTAGCCTATAAAATGGCGCCCTGCTAGGGAGCCTCTCCATGGCTAGTACTTGTGTTTATTTTGTAACTTTGTTTGTTTGTTGTTTATCTCTCCAGTTCGTTCTCTGTTTGCTAGTTTCCACATACATGGCCCCTCTATGGGAGAAAGCCCTCCACTGTACAGATATCGTTATGTGTCATAGTCCACCAAAATGGTGCACACAAGAGGTACTAGACGAATGCTACTGAAGATAGAGCAACGACGAAGATTAGAGACGCCGCGAGGTTCATAGAGCCATCTGCTGCTGCTATGCTCTGGACTGTATGTCCAGAGAGCACCTGGTGTGCTTTGGGCAATTTCCTATCCTAGAGCGACATTGGTTCATTAGGTGCAGTGCCGAGCTCAATCTGGTGTGCTCTGGACTGTACCGAGAAAATGGCCATGTACAGCAGAGGCATGGATTCATCGATGCCACCTTGTCATCACCAATCGGTATAGCTCATAGACCACCTCGTTGCTGTTGTTTGACCCTAGTTGGTACTAGAAGAATGCTACTAAGGTGGTTAAATTATAATGTGTTGATACACAATGATTATAACATTGACCTATATGCAAATAGGTCTTCGTAATCGTATATGTAATTTTAGTGTAAGGTCTTTGTTATCGTATATGTAATTTATTTCTAATATTTTTGCTATTTTTTTATGTATTTCTATACTCTATCTAAATAAATATATTGTTGTTGTTAAAACTTAACCACGGGCCTTTACGTATATGCACCTTCACTATTAGTTCTATTTAAAAATCGGCAGGGATAAAACAAACAGCTAGCCACATACATCGATCCCACCCACATACGAACTCTCATATTTGTTGGGCAACTAGAAATCTACATTCCGTTGTCGCATTAGTCTCAAAATTATTCTCAGTCTTGCACGTGCCACGGGTGAAGGAAACCACAAGTTTGGGATTTTCTGGAGATGGTTTGCTACTTTCTGAGGTTTAATTGAATTTCCGCGCGACGACACCGATTAATTATAGGTTGAACTGAGTCTACCCACGAAAAGATCCAGATTGGTGCCAAACTTTTACACAGGGTCTCATGTGCCCTATGGATCAAAATTTTGTTTAGGTCAATGAAAAAATCTAGTGGGTCGAAGATGTAATTCACCCTCTTTTTGTCTCATTTAGCACAGAGAAAAATATAATAATAAAAAAATGAACAGAAAAATCTAAGATCTTATGTGGGGCCTTAATTTGGGTATACATGCTTGCCAAAAAAATTTCAAGTCATTTCGACATAGGCGGAGTATAGATGCTTCACAGAGGTACATAAGCCCTTTCATCGAATCATAACTATATACATAGGTTATCAAGTTTTTTGTGGTTCATATGCATTTTGGTGTCATATTGGTCTCAAACTTTTTCTTAGGCTTGCACATGCCACGGGTCAAGGAAACACCAAGTTTGGGATTTTTTTGGAGATGGTTTGCTACTTTTTGAGGTTTAATTGAATTTTCACGTGACATCACCGATTAATTATAGGTTGAATGGAGTCTACCCACGAAAAGATCCAGAATGGTGCCAAACTTTTATACAAGCTCTCATGTGCCCTAGGGATAAGAATTTTGTGGAAGTCGATGAAAAAAATCTATTGGGTCCAAGATGAAATTCACCCTCTTTTGTCTCATTCAGTACATAAAAAAATATAATAAATAAAAAAATTGATCAGAAAAACCAAAGATCCTATGTGGGGTTGCATGCTTGCCAAAAAAAATTAAGCCACTTCGACATAGGAATACACATACTTCTATTTATTTAGTATATAAAAGGAAATTTTTTATACATATAAACATCACTGTCGGTTTCAAAAAATGGCAGTGATGAGACGAAACCGACAATGATGCTGGTTATCCCTGTTGGTTCATTTTGAAAACCGATAGTGATTTATAAAAAATTAAAAAAATTGTGCTAGCCCTCGGGTTCGAGCTTGAGTCTCGAGGACCAGAGTTCTGAGTCTTAACCGCCATGCTAGTATGGAGGTGTGTCAAGGCGTATTTTATATTTTCTTTTTGACCTTTTAGAGCACTTAATAATTTATAAAATTAAACCAAAAATTGGGAAGCCTGGGACTTGAACACGGGTCTCAGGGGCTATATTGCGCTGGTCTTAACCGTTGCACCAGTCAGAGGATTTTGAAAGAAACGGACAAGATATGCTACTTAGCCCGTAATTGTTGCACCCCCATCACTATAGGGTCCAGGAATGGCCCAGCAGTGATGTTGCCTCATCACTGTTAGTTTAGACCTTGCAACCGGTAGTGACGAGCCATTGGGATAAAAGTAAGGCATGGGGTGAAATTTTCAATAGTCATTTCAACCCTGCGCCAACCCCTCCCCCGCACCGCCGAAGCACCACCCCACGCCGACGGGCACCACCGCCGCCCACGCACCCGTCCATTGCCCCCCTTGTCGCCGTTCCCAGCCTCGTGCTGCTCTTCTTCGACCCCGATGCCCGAGTGTCCCCTTGATGCATCCCCGTTAGTCCAGCGCCAGCGCCCGCGACGTCGTCCAACACCCCACACCGGAGCACCACGCCATCCGTGCCCTCATTCATCATCCACAACGCCGGCCGTGCCCCTCCTCCTCCATGCCTGCACTCCCACCGCCAGGGCCTTCAGGAGCGCACAAACAGCTGCTTCCCCACCCCCTATGGTGAGTGCGTGGCTCACTACCCGCTATGTGTTTGATGAAATGCCTGTTAGGTTAGCCGATGCCAACCTGGGCTCTGCCCCCCCCTTCCTTCTTGCATATGAGCTTCAATTGCATACGAGAGTAGATTGTGGTGGAATGAATTGTGTGTGTTTTCATACTATGGTGTGAATTGGAAGTAATAGTTTGTTAAAATTTGTTGCCCAGTTAACATGCACCAGAATTCGGGTACAACAGTTAAATCAAAGCCACTAGTTATAATATAGAAGGTGTAAAATTACAGTACATATATTAATTTGCAGCAACGTGTGTTATCTCATGATGGTTTTGTTGATGTTGTATCCTAGTTGGTGTCATTAGAAGACTGGATAGGAACTAGTTTTGTACCTTTTTTGTGACTTGGGTGACCACTTGCAATGAATTAGTTTTCTATGTAGCTTCCCCAACTAGGTTCCATCTCATTTTTGGAATTGCTACATCATTTTGGTGTTTGTGTTTGATGCTAAGTTTATGTTCTCTTTATTTTTGCATATGCTATTAGTAGTTGTCAACAGCCAAAACTAACCATGATCGTATCACGGCCATGACTCGTCGTCGCTTGTTACCCCATCGCCGAAGAACAGATAGACAACAAGAAGCGGCTGATATCGCTGGGACAAGAGAGCCGCATGATCCGACAAACGGTGATGGTGTCAATCAGGATGATGAGAACGAGTAGCCATAGACCCCGTCTGGCCTACTCGAGCTGGGTCAAAATGACCAAGATGGCCAGGTAACTTTGGTACCATGTGACTATGTAGCCACATGTAACCATGTGACTAATCAATTGAGAGGGTCATAGCTTACTTGGAGTCTCCAGCAAGAGCCTCCACCGGCCGAGGAGCCAGAGGGTTTGGGTAGCAGGAAGGCTAGATCCAAGCGAGGCATGTCAAAGCTTCCTGTTGGTAGGAATGCACACAGGCACATCACTGAGTTCGATGAATTCGAGGAACCACTCTCACCGCCTATAGCTTTGACCAAATACAAGACTATACTCGGGTTACTTGTAAGGGACTTCATCCGAATTAGATACAAGAAGTGGATTGGGAAAGATAATGACCCATGGAGGGTTCCCGAAAGTGAGAAGAATTACATGTGGGATATCAAGATCCTAGAATATTTTACTTTCCCAACGAAGTATGACAAGGAGGTAGTCAAGAAAAAAGCAAAAGAAATCATGGGGACATGCTTCAAGAATTTCAAGGGGACATTGTACAAGCATTTTGTCCTCCAAAATAAAGAGCCAGATTTTGATGGTGGATAGTTTAGTAAGCAGAAGGGCTTCTGGCAGGATTTCAAGGAATACAGGTTATCCAAGGAGTACTTAGAACTGAGCAGGAAGAATAAGGAGAACTCGCAGAAAGCGACGAATCCTCATCATCTTGGCTCTTGTAGCTACGCCAAAAAGATGCCAAAATTTGAAGCAGAACTTGAAAAGATAGATCGCCTTGCTGAGGAAGGCATTCAAGTTGAGACCGCCCATTATGAGCCAAGATCAGTAATATACTGTATGAGGAGAAATGTACGCCATGCCGAGGATAGGAGATTTAGCTCCACAAATCCACCCTTGAGGGAACTCATTCAGAGGATCTCCTAGGTAACTAAGGAGGTGAGGCAATGGACTCACACTTCTAATAGGGAGAAATACGTGCTCACCCAAGCACAAGGAACCAAGGAGCATCCTGGTCGCACTAGAGGAACCGGTGTTGTTCCTTGGAAACTAGCATTCCCCAAATAATCTCACACTTACCAGAGCTGCTCGAGGGGTAGAGTAGAATAGGAGGCAGAGTGTTTGAGGCGACTAAAAGAGATGGAAGATAGAATGGATGCACGGATTGAGGCGACTGTTGAAGCACAAGTCTAGCAATTTTTGCTATCTAAGGGGTCAGGAGTACCACAAAACCCTACTCCTACTGCCTTTAGCCCACAATTAAGGGGTCGCAGCAGCTGTGGATCGATCCTACTCGATGAAGAAGATGCGAATGTGCCTCATCCAGTGGACGGCATCACTGAACCTGTCAATGTCAAGTTGTACATCCATCAGGAATGGACAAAGGACAAGGTGGCGCTCGACCAGGCCTGGCCTATGGGAGACGGGACCATTAATGACCATCTAATTCCATAGGTGTACGCTCGCGTCACCATTGACAGAATACTTGATAAGAAGTATAACAAGATACACATTGAGTACCCCACAACGAAAGACAAGCCGAAACTTGGTCATAACAAGGGCTCTCAAGTGGCCAGGCGCAAGCGCTTCATTAAGCTTGACCATCAATTGTCCTCTGATGATGAGGACAACTGCGAGTCTTCGCCCACCCACGATGATCACTCATCATCTCCCAACAGAGATCACTCCACTCCTCATCCCTTGCCATCACCCCCGAGAAGACAGAGGTCTCCTTCTATTCCTCCTCGTTTGACTCCATCTTCATCAGCCCTAAGAAAATAGAAGACTCCTCCTCCTCCTCCTCCTCCATCTTCATCAGCCCCGGAAAAATAGAATTCTTGTCATCCTCCTCCACCTCAGCCCAAAACAAGATCAAAAGCATCCTCGTAGTCATAGAAAAGGTCCTTGGATTTGGTTGCTAATGCTCCCAAAGTGGACCAACAAAAAAACAAAAGGCCGTTCAGGGGCAATGTTACAAACTTGATGAAAGAAAAATTTACAGCACACATCTCGAAGAAAGATTGTGTTAGTTTCTTCAATCTTTGTGCCTCACTGCCTCAGTGTTTGTTGAAGTTCCGAATTTGAAAGGCCAACACAGAATAAGTATGCTACAATAAGAGCCGAAGAAATACACAATGAAGATTTAAGGAAGATACAGAAGTACGTCGAAGACAACCCCGAATTAACCATGTAAGAGGCACCGAACATCTATTATGATGTACAAGGGACGGGAACACCGGCCATAAAGTATGAAAGGGGCAATCTTTTGGTTCTCGATGATGAATATAAAAATTTGACAACATGTAAGCGCCATTTGCATGAATATTACATGACTTAAGCAACAAAGACGGAGGACTTTGGTTTTGAGGTTATTATCCGTTCACCACATGTTTTTCATTATCCTGAAGAAAAGAAGTTCGATATCGAGTGGGAGTGCTTGTTCTAGCTATACCAGAAACGCTTTCTCGATTCACAAATGTTGATGCTGTGGACTATGTAAGTACCCTACATGCATGATATTATAATTAACTACTCTCTCGAAACACAAATTGTTAACTTTTGAGTACTTCCTATGATTTTATGTAGGTGTATAGCAAAATTTTGCATACTAAAAAGCAAATGGGATAACATAGGTTTCTTGGACCCCGGGCGAGTCAATGAGAAGACATGTTTAGGCCTCTATGGATGTGACGTGGAATGACATGAAAGAGAGATAGATTGTTGTTTTTGATGAATTCAAGATGAAGAACAAAAGCCACATACTTCTAGCCTACAACTGCGAGTATGTGTTCTTGACTTTTAATTTTATGCTTCTTTTTTTGTTAAGATTATTCAATAATTAGGATTCTGTGATTGCAACAACCATTTCATCTTCATTTGTGTCAATCTTGCTAAAAATCTGATCGAGGTGTGGGACTCGAAGAAAAAACCATTTCATCATCTAGATGCACCGGTGGCAGTGCTGAATTAGTAAGCGATCCTAATAACATATTATTTTCTAATCACACATACCGCTTTCTAATGTTTCATGTTTTAATGTTGCACGGTATCCGAAGAAGACATATTGGTGGGACGCAAGGTCCCATTCAAGGTTGTCGAAATGGAGGGGAAGTACCTAAAATAGCTAGCGGGAAAGCAATGAATGCGGGTTTTATGTAACGTGGGCAATGCTTCGCTACATCGGCGGGAAATTGGAAGAAGCAGATAAGTTAGTGTGTATAATCCTCATTTCATTTATGTCTATTAATAATTCAACAAAATGATTTTCTGATTTCTCTTTAGATATCATCTTTTTTGAACGACAACGTAAGAAATATAACCATGAAAGATTGTTAGACATGGAAATCGTCGCACTGCAATCAGAGCTGACAAAATTCATCTTAGCCAAAGTATTGGAAAAAGATAGAGTATTTTCCACTGTACAATCCATGAAGTTCAAGGGCCAGTATGGCCCAGAGCGGCTCGCTAGATTATTATAAGAAGTCCGAGAAGCATGCTTCATCTTATTGAATAATTTCTTTTTTATTTTGAGGGATCGAGATCTTGATAAGAACATTTGAACTGTAACCGTAACATTTGTAATGTTTAATATTGATGGACATGTGGTCTACATAGCATATATAAAGCGAAACCGGATTCCACGAAAAAAATATAAATTAAAATAAATTATAAAACAATAAAATACGAACGGACCATTACTGCCGGTTAGCAACAAACCGGCAGTGATGGACCAAGATGGCACTGCCGGTTTGATGCACAAACCGGCAGCATTGGCTTAGACATCACTGCCGGGTCTTGCCCAAACCGACAGTGCTGGTTACGACAACACTGTCGGCTAAAGACATAAACCGACAGTGATGTTCGAGGTTACACTGTCAGGGTGGTTTCATGAACCGGCAGTGTTGGTGGAACTGAACTCTGCCGGGTTATGTAAAGGACCGACAGTGAAGTTGCAGAACACTGCTAGTTTGTAGAAACCGACTAGCTAACCTTCATCACTGCCGGTTTGGTTGTGCCGGATCAAAATCCGACAGTGATGAGGTGTTTTAAACCGACAGTATTGTCCTGATCTAGGAGTAGCAGAGGAGGACGACCCCGAAGGCGCCGACATTGAGGAGAAGCATGATCTTGACCGTGAACAACTTGGCTTTCTTGGGCGCGTAGACGAAGTACATGACCATGTAGATGGTCTCGATGACGCAGCCGGCTGCGTGGATGGTGATGAGGAAGGTCTCGTTGGACTTGATCAGTGCGTAGAAGATCCACAGCATGGCGCTGAACAGGGCAACCACGTAGGGAACCGACTGGAAACCCTCCGTCGACTTGCTGTTGTAGATGCGGTAGAACGTCGGTCTGTATAGCATGGGCGCAAGGATCATCATCAGACACGAGCATATCAATTTCGAATCGAATAATTAATATAACGGATGGAAATGGATAGCAGTGTTTCAATTTAATGATGAACATCTGAATTAGTAGTGACAATTTAGGAAGTTATGTCACTTACATCGGGGCCAGGAAGGTCATGAAGGAGATGACGTTGCCTGCAAAGCAAACAAAAAAAAAAGGCACCAAGATCAGCCATTTGAAAAAGTTGCCAAAGAGAGCCCAAATAAAGCTGGGATAAGTTGTGATAAGCTGACACTTTACATCTCTGGCTGGTCTAATTTGTCTTTTGTTGTGAGCAAAGATTGGCGAGGCTTTACTGTTAATTTGCAAGACGAGGTTTTTGTGGTATATTGCAGTAGTGCACTATGACGTCATCAGACCCAGCATGTCCTAGGATAACCCTAAATGTCTCAAAAGACCGGTTGCTTTCTCGACACGTAGTCTATTACGAGAAATGTATAGACCTAACAAAAGCATTGATCAAAGATGACAGCGGTGATATAATCTAGTGATGCATGCTTCTCGTGCAACTAACTGAACTAAGTGATAGTGATTATGACCACAAGAAACGTGTTATTTTGGGAAACGCTTGGAAGGCAGCACGGCTCCTCTACTATTGGTTGACGATCAACGACGGGCAAATCTCACTAAGTGGCTTCTATAGTACCAGGCACTAACAGCTAACGAATGATAAGATATTTCTGAATACACAATTATAGCAAAATGTGAAGTGCATGCTAATGTATGAAACATAATAGAGAAGATGAAAATTTGCAAAATTCATGGCCTTGCAGCTCTTGTTCAGTGAAAATGTAATATATATATGTACCTAGAAGGCCAAAAGCGAATGCCCAGGGGTGCTGCAGAGATAGGCCTGCCATTGCGACACAGAAAGGGTGCTACAAATAATACGGTTGCAAGGCAGCTATACAACTGAACTAACAGTTGCTGGTGTTGTTAGGCTTTTGAACAACTTCTCTTCCTCTCTTTCCCATTGGCAGTGGCGGAGCTACGAGGTATGCCAGGGCAAGTAAGCACGTATATATACGTATTTATATAAAAAGAAAAAGAAAAAACACTCATCTGATAGTGTACCTGAGAGCCGAGGCCGAGCACGAGCGAGAGGCAGGACAGCGAGCGAGAGGCAGGACGCGAGCGAGCAGTCAGGCCCACGCGGGCACGCGGACCATGTGGCCAGCGACAACGAAGACACCAATAGCCAATACGGATCGAGGCAGCGCCGCCGTATACTTCGAGTCTTCTGCGCTTGACGGTTCGTCTAATCATCTTCATCACGATTCACGCGTCCTGTGTGGCTGCGCGCCTGGATCACTCACGTCGTCCGCCGACGTTGGCTGTCGCCCAGTGGCCCGTCATTGTCCAGTCGTCCTCATGACCTCGTCCAGTTCGCCGTTTGGCACTTTGGCCTTCACCGTGCCCTACGACCTCACCGACATTTGTGATCGGAATTGTCCAGCCATTCAGGTGAGATTCAATCCTTGTTCTTCGGCTTTTTATAAAAAATTCATATGTACTTTAATTGCTAATTACTTAACGCTAAAATCATAAAATCATCCATCATGCAGCGAGAGTCGATCTAGATTGATCTTTTGTTTAGTACTCGTATCATGTGAGTGATCCATAATTGCATGTGCAAGCGCAATTTATTTAATCTAGAACTGAATTATATCAAGAGATGGGTTTGCCTAGGCCTGGAGATACTCAATGGGGATCTCATTACAAAACTTTATGCAGCATCATTACTATGTATGAAGCAATCCATGATGTACTGGTTGATCTTGGGGATGATCCTGCATATAAGGATGATTTGACCAAAATACATTTTGTGACTGGAGCATTTTAGAACTTTGAATTTGTTTTCTTTGCACACTTAATATATATTATTCTTGGATATACAAATGAGTTATCCGAGTGTTTGCAAAGAAGGGACCATGATATTCTTAATGCAATATCACTTTTTAATGTGGCAAAGAAAAGAATGCAATAATTGAGGTCTGATGGTTGGAATAATTTTCTTGAGAAGGTCACTTCATTTTGCGATAAGCATGTTGTTGAAGTTCCTCCTATGGATAGTGATTATGTTCCTTATGAAAAATCAGCAAGGAAAGCTCGTGCCCGAAAGCAAACCAATGATGACCACTTTAGAAGAGAAGTATATATTGGTATCATTGATCAAACAAGTCAAGAACTTGATAACCGGTTTGACGAGATTAATATGGAGTTATTGTCTTGTATGTCGGCCTTCAGTCCTTCCACGTCATTTGCTTCTTTTGATGCATAGAAGCTACTGTAGACTAGCTGAGTTCTACCAAAAGGAGTTCTCAAATAATAAATTGCTCAAACTTGAATTGCAGCTACATAATTATATTGATGATATAAGACAGGATGATAGCTTCAAAGGTTTAGACAATATTGTTGATCTCTCAGTTAAGCTTGTTGAAACAAAGAGGTACAAAGTATATGATATGGTTTATGAGCTTCTCAAATTGGTATTGCTTCTACCTGTGGCAAGGACAAGTGTTGAAAGGGTATTTCTGCAATGGTTTTTGTGAAAACAAAGTTAAGAAATAAAATGAGAGATAGTCTTTTGGATGATTGTCTAGTCACTTTCATTGAGTGTGATATTTTCTTTGAAGTTGATGAAGATGATATAATCAAGACATTTATGTCCCTTTGAAAGCGTCGAATAAAATAGTTACAAGAATAGCATTGTAAGTCTCCGATTCTCTTTTATGCCTTATTTCAATTATCGGTATGGCATTTGAACTATTTATACTATACTTAGTGGATGGTTTGAACTTAATCCATGAATTTAAGCCTTATTGTGTTATTTAGTGCATATACACCGAATGATATTGTCAATTTTATAATTATTATCGAATTATTGAAATAGATTTACCGAATTATATATGAAAATTTTTGGATGGCATACCTTTACACAAAATCCTAGATTCGCCACTGCCCATTGGCCCTTGCAGGAGGGGCACGAAGAGCTCTGAGGAGAGTTCTCTGTGTTGTTCTCAGAAACTCTGGCAATGATATGGTGACTGTGTGGGGCGCTTCATATAGGAGGTGGCACGCATGCCTTGGTATACATCTGCAGCCAGCACTAGGCTCTCCAATCACATCTAAACCCCAAACGATTGAGCATGGAATATAATTCAAAGACATTTTTCAATGATATATTTCTGGACATGAATAATTGATTTTAATAACTTGATCTATATTAATAGAGATAATCATGGTCGTTGCATAAAGAGTTAGCTCTGTGCAAGCTTTATGAGTATAATATATGGGTTAGTGCTTGAGTAGTAGACTCCGAATTGTTCTGCACTGCCCGTGGAACTCTCCAACCTGCTTCGCATACATCAGTAACTAATTAGGATCGAGTAGAAGCTAGCCGCCACACAACAGCAAAATTTATCTTCACAACTTTCGACTCTAAAGACAGATTTACTTCATTCTATTGTCAGTTTAGTACCAAGTAATATCTTGTAATTTAACAATAAAATAATTTATTCATGGTTTGGGTAAAATATTATACACGGTATACCACATCCCATCTTTAGCATCTTCCCATGTGTCGTTATAAACCGTTTTAATGACCTACCATCGGTCATTATATATCTATACTAACTCTTCTGTGTGTCATTAATCAAAATAGTATTGCTCTTTTAAGTTATATTTATATTATATACTGAATAAAAAGTGTAAAGTGGTAAAATGCGCGGTTGCACTTGTGTACTGTAATTCAACTATAGCAGATCCATGTCGTCATTTTCAAATAGTACTGGAATAATGGCTATGTTAGTGGATAGGTTCCCCCCAGCTTCTTTTTCTATATATGCATATTTCTTGGTTTCCAATCAACTCAGCTATTATATATAGACATATACTTGACATATTAAGGATTACTTGTGCTCCATATTACCATCTGATACGCATGACAAACTAATTATTGTATGAAATTATAATCTTCCTCCTGTTCTAAGTTTAGGCCACCGTAAAATGCGTTTATTACAACCTTATTATGCATGCTTCACTTTTTTTAAACAATTCTTCGTGGAAACTAATTTCCACTGCTCAGCTTCAAAACACTTCACTTTTATGAAATAAAACGACCTCTGATGGACAACATAAAACTGTGTGTTTGATTCCTCACCGTGATTATATGAGGCAAAATAAAGTAAGCAGCTAGTAGCTACTAAAGTGGATGTTGTATATTACTCCGTCCATTTTAATATGTGAGATGACTTATTAGCTCAAAATAATTAGTTAGAACTGATTATCTTGTCGTAAACGTTATATATAATTAAAAAAGAGGCAGGGGGCACATGACTTCACGATACCATGTGCTTAATTATTCAAATTTTAGGTAACAAGTTGTCGCTGTTCAGTTTTACATGGTAAACTGCTAATAGCCTACTTTTCCACAATATTATACACGATTATCAAATAATCACCATAATCCAGGCCAAAAAAAAAAGATTTCAGTCACAGTGGCCACGTGCACTCAGTGTTGGGAAATACTTCTGTTGTTCCAAATTATAAGTCGTTTTAACTTTTTTTAGATACATTACTTTTACTATATATCTACAGATAATATAGGTTTAAGTGCATAGTAAAACCTATATGTATCTAAAAAAGCCAAAACGGTACATACTGAAAACCATGCATCTAAAAAAGCTAAAACTGTCTTATAATTTGAAATGGAATGAGTATGTCAATACCTTAATCGAAACAGATAAATTACAAGCAAGAAAACTTCTAATATTATGTTCTACAAAATTATGGATTGACACATGAAGGAAACGAACTTCAGCAGCCTATGGATATAACAACCAGAAATATTTGATATACTCTTTGAGTGACCAGCAGGCTCTTACCGTTGTGGATATGAGGTTTTTGTTTGCAGAAGGTTCCTCTTTGTACTGAGTTTAATATGTAATAGTAGCTTTCATGGTAGCACTTTTGTTTTAATTAGCTTTGAGAATTTTACTACACTAGGTAGTGTGCCGTGCGTTGCTACGAGACAACTAAACTTTTATACTAAAAACACATGGATCGCATAATAAGATAACAATACTATAAAATTAAATATCAACGTTAAAGTTATAGTTAATTCAAAAAGCAAAGTTTGTGAAATTAACAGTCATGGAGAGCGCGGCGTTATATGCTTACTAAACTCTACTTTATAGACCTTTATGAGCACCTAGATGCAGTTCACCGCTTGGATGAGCAGAAAGTATTTTTATGCAGTCCGCAGTCCTCCTCGAGGGCACAGCAAGACGACGAAGGCGATGGCGGCAGGCGACGACGATGGCGACGCGCTATGGCAAAGCACAGCCGGTGTGCGAGGGAGGGCGCGAGGGCGGAGGCCGGTGCGAGCGAGGGCGAGCTCAGCTAGCAAGGGTGGGCGCTATGGCGAGGCCACAGTATTTATAGCAGAGGATTGATAGCAGTCTCTCTCGTTCCTTTTATCCTAATTCTCTTTCCTTCTGTGTTAATTCTCTTTCCTTTTGCTTGTTGCCATATATGCTGGTGCATGCAAACATGCAATGTGTATATAAATAGCACAATAATTTTCTACTTCCTATTTTGCCGTGATTCCTCTATCACATGACAGGCAATATTCAATCAAGGAGAATGGCATGATCAATCAGTAATTAAGATTAACCTGTAATCAATGTGTAATAGCTGAGATTCAGCTTAGGTAGCACAATAAATCTGATGTTTTGAATTACATGCCAAGCGTTATAGCCATTCATAAGCAGTAGTCGCAAAAGTGACCATAGACAGTAGGGTAATTCATTTCAAGAGCCTTTTTAAGTAACTATTATACATTGAAGCCAAGTTTATTGTTTTATATATCAGGAAAACAAAATATATAATCAAGTGTATTGTACAATCTATTTATTTGTAGCGGTGGCAATGTAGGTACCATTGGCAAACTGCAACTGTCATGACTGTACAATTCACCTACTGTGGAATGTCATAAATCTCCAAGTTTTGGAAGCCGAGTTGAAGAAAATGAACATGAAATTTTAGGAATCTTGAGTTGAGGAAATCAGATCACAAGGCTGCAAGGAAACAAAAAAAATCACTTAGATTAACTTCCTATACCACTGTAAAGGTGGACTTAATTGGTATTTTGAGTAACGACATGTAGATTGCAGGACAAAAACTACTAGGAAGATGATCGATGGGACCTTAAACCTCAAAGTAAGTGCGAAAAGAAAATAGCGTTTAATTAAAGAAAGAAATGTATGGGAGTCATATAGTATACATGGTGTCCAATTAAAGTGATAGGCATAAAATTACAATAAACTGAAATGCAAAACAACCTTTGATATGAAATTTGAATAAACCAAAATGCAAAATGTTAATTTCAAAACCAGCAGATATTCCATATGATAAATAGAAAAGGCACATATAATCTAAAAATGTCACATTGAAATCTAAGGACCATGGTAAGTGGGTCCGGAGTTGAGTTCACTATACCTGCTTATTTCATCTCTTTGTAATAAGTCTTATCCTAGTGTACAAAAAGCATTGGTGTGCTGAGCATAGAGCACATGTGAATCACAAGTTCATAGAATGTAATCATTCATTCAATGCACATATACCTATACCTGCATATCAAAAGTTCAATGTGGAAGGCACTCAGAGTTGTGGTAGACAGACTGACATGTACAATAATAGGTGTTGAAAGCAGCAAGCTATAAAGCAACTGAATCTTATAAGTTTTCTTATAGGAGCATCAAAAATACAAAAACAATAAAATAGAAATGCACCCCAAAAAACTAAAAATAGACCATGAATCTATTAAACTTTGTAAGATGCATCCAAGTAACCTATACCTAACTAAATGAGACATTCAAGTTCGATCTCAAAGCCAAGCTCACTGTCAGACAATTGTATCTGGACATGTTCTCAATTGGATTCAACAATGAATGTAGGACTGCTTTGTCATGAACACCTAAATACCTAAGCCTTATTCCTTCAAAAAGGAAAAAGAACGGAACGTTCCATCAGGTGTGGGGCTATTGTTTTAGGAAAGCTTGTGGCATTTCTAACCAAAACACAAGTCTAACCATTTGTATGATTGCTTGTGCATTTTAAATATATCTGCACTATTGGACACAACAATGGGGTATCAAAAAATATGAAAAACACATAGATGACACCCATTCATATGGGAAGCACCGCCCATCATAGATTGCCCCTGCTAGCACACAGGGAAAATGCAGGTTCAGTAGTGCAAGGTTTTGCATGTTGTATAAAACTAAAAGACATGCTCATTGCATGCCGTGTTATTAGGTACTTTGTGTTTCAGTCTTCAAACTAACCACGCACTCCCCGACAGTGTTTCACGTGGTAGCTATGCTGATACGATGTGAGGTCCCAATCTTCACGACGTAGGATCAATCACCAGATAACTAGCTGAAGAACAGCCAGATAACTTGCTGCAGGCAGCGATAACTAGTGCAACCTAGCAAATAAAACTCGAAGCCAACCACCATCTTTAACCGGCAACCTGAATCGAGGATTCGCCCAACCACACTCTCAAGAAACCAACCAACACAACCTACAATCAATCAAGGTAAACCTTGAAGGGAGTAGGAGCACCAATTGGGAGCGGATGAAGCCGCCGCTTCTGTAAATCCCACGAAGGAAATTACAAGAGCAAAGGGGTAGAGATCACTCTCAATATTTGTTAGCACACAGCTGAACAAAGGAGCATTCTGTATTTCGATTATCAAGTATTCCTTTTGCTTAGGAGTACATGGATATTTATACTAGGAACAGCCCTCCTAGATAGGTATAAATACGAAAAGGAAAAGAAAGGGTAGACTATGTGAACAAGCTTCCACGAAATGAGTTTATGAGTAGTTTCCGCGTGGCTGTTGGTCTTCTGCGCAGTCTTCAGTGCTTTGGCAATAACTCCATCTTGAAAAATCCAAATGACATGTTGTTGGTTGCGTTGGAAAGCTAACTTGATAAGATTTCACACCATGTATAGCATGCATCACAAAACATTGTAGAATGGTACAGTTTAATATGAGAAGTTGTACCAATATCATGTCCTGAGAAGACTGTTAACCCTCTGAGCAGTCTACACTAAAACTGGTCGGATCTGCACTAAAATTGGTCGGATCTGGTCGGCCTTGAAGCATTAGAAACTAGATTTCACAAGCTTTCCAAAAAGTCCTCATTGACCTCCATAGCCTTCGAGAATAAAAAAGTTATGATATTTTCTTCTTGATAGTTCTGTTAGTTTCAAGAGTTCTGACCAGTATGTACTAAGCTGGTTGGATTTCATTAGTTAGAAGTCCAAACTGGTCATCCTTAGCATCATTGGAAAGTAGACTCGACAAGCTTTCCAAAATGTATTCATTCACCTTCATAGCCTCTAGAAATCAAAAGTTATGAATATTTGTTTCCTGATTGTTCTGCAGGACTGGCCTGGTTCGAGTGTGGTTCTGCTCTGTAGTCCTTGCCTTGTGTGTTCTTGCCATTCTCCTTGGTGAACCTAAGCAACAACAACGTGCATGACTTAGGCAGTATATAATTCTCATTAATATTAAATTGAACTTCATAAAGTAGCGCGTTCACCTCTTGTTGTAGCTTGTTTGCTCGACTACGTGTAATTAGGCCACCAAAGGCTTGGACTGGTGTCGATGTAGGTGATACTTGAGTTGGTGTTACTTGAATTGGAGGTTCTAACATGTTGGTTGATGCCATGGTCATATCATCCTCCCCCTCTTGAAAAGGAGTTGTCCTCGACTCTAATCCGTCTAATCCTAATAATTGTGCTAGACCAACAGGGCTAGATGCTATGTTTCTGTTACATTCTTCTTCTTCCATCACAGCATGGTGTTTGAATCTATAATCATATAAATCAAGTAGTAGTCTTATAGGTGGAAACCAAAAGGATTTAGAATCAAGTTTAGTTTTCACCTTGAATGGATGCTTAGAATTAAGAGTGAATGTTGATGTCCTTGGCATGGTCATGTCATCCTCCCTCACTTTAAGAAAAGCCATCTTCGGCTTTTGTTCTCCTAAAAACAACCGAAAGAATATAGAGAGTGGATGCATATGCCAATTGCTATGATCACTTATTGAAGATTGTTCATTGCCTTCTTCACAATTCATATGCACATTATTTCTTTTCTAATGAGAGAAATAGTTTCTCAAATTTTGTGAACCTAAAATTAGCTTTGAAATTGGTAGCACAAAAAATTCTTCCAAACCACTTATTTTATTCATGTTGTCATGTTTCATCATAGAAAGGTCAATCGTATCAAATGATGGGAGTGAAACATTCATGGCATTATAAAGATTCATATGGCACAATGTATTCAAATATTTAGAGATGTACCTTTCAAACTCCATGGTTCCAGACGTAGATGGAAAAAGTTTGGGTGAATGAATAGAACATGTTTGCACAAAATTTCTTTCTTTGGATGAAAAACATGAACAATGGAATAACATTGGTAATTCTGAACAATATGATATGAACCTGCTAGGGTTTATGGACGATCTTTCGATGAGAGGCGTGAGATCACTTGATTTGGTGGATGGAGATGACGTTCACGGCCCAACTACAGCCTTCCAAGACCGCGCCTTAACAACCGATACACCACCTCCAAAGGCCGTCACGATCTTGTGGAGCGCGACAACCAGCCACTAGGGCTCCCGTCCTACAAGCAATCGAAGAACTAGCAGGAACAAGGAAACAAGCACTAAATTTGCAAGATGGAATTGAAAGCCTCAAACTGAATCTTATTTTGAGTGGGGTTCCGAAGACAAGGAGACGGGCGGCTGGATCAGCACGCGCGCCTACAAGCAAGTAGCAAAGGCTAAACTTGATCTAAACAAAACCCAAGTGTTCCTGGTGGCGGCTAAGGGGTATATGACGTGTGGAGGACGACCACAAGAGAGTTTGGGTCGTGCTCCAACCCTAGGACGCATCCCTACTGGACTCTAAACGATACAAGCCCATTGGGCTAACTTAAGGTGGCGCAGCACCCTGGACAGAATAGACCTCTCTGTGATTTTTGGGCTGTTGACGCCGTTTATGAGCAGGTATGAGTATGAGGTCAGATCCCTATGAAAGTAGACTTTATTAGCTTTCCAACAAGTCCAGAATCACCCCAATCCGACTCCGTATGTAACCGTGGCGACCGTCGCAAGTTGGAGGTGTGCTGCAGTCCGAATCCAGCCTACGCGAGTCCTTTTCCCTTTCGGTCTTCTCCTTGATTCCTAATCAAAACAAGAGTGCACGTGTCTCCAAGATCTAAACAGGATGGACAAGAGCTCAAGAAGGAACTCACTTGATGATTAAGTGTTCGAGCACGAGCACGGGTAATAGGACCAGCAGGTGTCGGCGTGGACGGCGTGGATGTATGATCGGTGTTGATGTCCTCATCATCCTCCCTTTCTTGAATTTGAGTCGTCCTCGACTCAAGCTCATCTTCCTCACCCAAATAAGGCTTCAAATCTGCAATGTTAAATGTGGGACTAACCCCAAAATCTGCAGGAAGATCAAGCTTATATGCATTCTCATTTATTCGTTGCATCACTTTAAAAGGACCATCCGCTCTAGGCATCAATTTAGATTTTCTTAATTCAGGAAACCTATCCTTTCGCAAATGCAACCAAACCAAATCTCCAGGTTCAAGAATCAATTCCCTTCTACCTTTATCTCCAGCAAATTTGTACTTAGCATTCATGCGCTCTATGTTTTCTTTAGTGGTTTCATGTAGTTTTAGCATCAATTCAGCACGTTGCTTAGCATCAAAATTCAACTTTTCAGAACTTGGCAATGGCATTAAATCAATAGGAGCACGTGGTAACAAGCCATAAACAATCTCAAAGGGACACATCTTCATAGTAGAATGCAGCGAACGATTATAAGCAAACTCAATATGAGGCAAACAATCTTCCCACATCTTAATATTCTTCTTTAAAACAGTCCTTAACATAGTAGACAAAGTTCTATTCACAACTTCAGTTTGACCATCAGTTTGAGGGTGACAAGTGGTGGAAAATAAAAGCTTAGTCCCCAATTTGGCCCATAAAGTTCTCTAAAAATGGCTAAGAAATTTAGCATCACGATCAGAAACAATTGTATTTGGCACACCATGCAAGCGAACAACTTCTCGAAAGAACAAATCAGCAATATTTGTAGCATCATCAGTTTTATGACATGGTATGAAATATGCCATTTTAGAGAATCGATCCACAACCACAAAAACACTATCTCGCCCTTTCCTAGTCCGTGGCAATCCCAACACAAAATCCATAGAAATATCCTCCCAAGGAGCACTAGGAACAGGAAGAGGCATATACAAACCGTGTGGATTCAACCGGGACTTAGCCTTTTGACATGTTGTGCAGCTAGCAACAAATCTCTCCACGTCTCGTCGCATCTTTGGCCAAAAGAAATGACCAGCAAGAATGTCCTCCGTCTTCTTTGCTCCAAAATGCCCCATCAAGCCACCTCCATGCGCTTCCTGCAGCAACAACAAGCGAACGGAGCTAGCTGGAATGCATAGCTTGTTAGCTCTAAACACAAACCCATCATTAAGGATGAATTTGTTCCATGTTTTCCCATCTTTACAATGCAGCAGCACTTCTTTAAAATTAGCATCATGAGCATATCGGTCTTTAATTGTTTCTAACCCAAAGATCTTGTAATCAAGTTGATTCAGCAAAGTATATCTCCTAGACAATGCATCTGCAATGATATTATCCTTCCCTTTCTTGTGTTTGATAACATAAGGAAAAGATTCAATAAATTCAACCCATTTTGCATGTCTACGATTCAGTTTTCCTTGACTACGAATATGCTTCAAAGATTCATGATCAGAATGTATAACAAATTCTTTGGGCCACAAATAATGCTGCCATGTTTCTAATGTCCGCACTAGAGCATATAATTCCTTATCATATGTAGAATAATTAAGAATAGGCCCGCTCAATTTCTCACTAAAGTATGCAACAGGTTTTCCTTCTTGTAACAAAACACCACCCAATCCAATTCCACTCGCATCACATTCAAGCTCGAAAGTCTTATTAAAATCAGGGAGTTGGAGTAGAGGTGCATGTGTTAACTTATCTTTCAGCACATGGAAGGCATGCTCTTGTGCTTTGCCCCAAGAAAAGGGCACTCCCTTCTTTGTAAGCTCATTCAATGGTGCAGCAATGGTGCTGAAGTCCTTCACAAAACGGCGATAGAAACCAGCAAGTCCTAGGAAACTCCGCACTTGTGTGACCGTCGTGGGTACAGGCCATCCTTGTATAGCTTCCACCTTGGCTTTATCAACCTCAATTCCCTGTGGAGTGACAACATAGCCAAGAAACGATACTCGATCGGTGCAGAAAGTGCACTTCTCAAGGTTACCAAACAAACGTGCATCACGTAGAGCATTGAAAACAGCACGTAAGTGATCAAGGTGTTCATCCATGGATTTGCTCTAAATCAATATATCATCAAAGTAGACGACAACAAATTTCCCAATGAAAGCACGCAAAACCTCATTCATTAATCTCATGAAAGTACTAGGTGCATTAGTTAACCCAAAAGGCATGACTAACCACTCATATAGACCGAACTTGGTTTTGAAAGCAGTTTTCCATTCATCTCCCAATTTCATACGAATCTGGTGGTACCCACTACGCAAATCAACCTTTGAAAACACAACAGCACCACTCAATTCATCAAGCATATCATCTAGTCGTGGAATAGGGTGTCGATATCGAATGGTGATATTATTAATAGCCCTACAATCAACACACATGCGCCATGTTCCATCTTTCTTAGGCACTAAAATCACTGGAACAGCACAAGGACTAAGAGACTCACGCACATAACCTTTGTCTAGTAGTTCTTGCACTTGTCGCTGAATTTCCTTCGTTTCCTCCGGATTGGTCCTGTATGGCGCACGGTTTGGCAAAGATGCTCCAGGGATAAGATCAATTTGGTGCTCAATCCCTCGTATTGGTGGCAGCCCCTCTAGTATCTCAATGGGGAACACATCAGAATACTCCTGCAAAATGTTAGCAACAGCAGGGGGCAAAGAACGTTGCATATCCTCAAATGAAATGAAAGCATCCTTGCATACCAAAGCATAAGCAACAGAGGTGGATGCATTGAACTCATTAATATCAGATTTTGTAGCAAGCATACAATGTCCTTTCAATTTTATCTCATCTTTGTCATCAACAACAGATTTGTCACTCTCGCTCTTTGCTTTTGCAGCCTTAGTAACATCAGATTTCATAATAGCTTCAGGAGACATAGGATGCAACACAATTTTTCAATCATGGTATAGAAACGAATATTGATTTGATCTACCATGATGCATCGAATCTCTATCAAATTGCCATGGTCTACCTAGCAGAATATTGCAAGCTTGCATAGGCACAACATCACATTCAACAATATCTTTGTATGATCCGATGGCAAAATCGATTCGCACCAGTCTCGTTACCTTTGCCTTACCACTGTTGTTCAGCCATTGGATGTAGTAGGGATGGGGGTGTGGTTTGGTGGTGAGGGCGAGCTTCTGTACCATGTCGCTACTTGCCAAGTTGTTGCAGCTACCTCCATCAATGATCATGCGGCACGAACGCTCCTTGATGACACTTTGTTTGGAATAAAGTGTGTCGCTGATTTTGCTCCGCCTTCTCCATTTGTGCACTAAGCACTCGCTGTACAATCAAGCTCTCATAGTGCTCCGCGTCACCTGCATTAATGTGTTCTTCTATGTGTTCCTCACTACCTGCATAGTCAGCCGCAAGCAATGCAAGTGTATCTTCATCAAAATCACTAGCGGATGAACACTCACCATCATCTTTGACAATCATAACACGCTTGTTTGGGCAGTCACGCATCATATGGCCATATCCCTTGCACCGATGACATTGTATGTTGCTTGTTCTACCTGTCGATGCCACGGATGAAGTACTCGCAGGCGGCTTTTGCGCTGTCTTCGCTACTGAATTGGTGGGGGCAGCTCGAGTCTTATCACTAGATGATGGCGTAGGAGTACGTGTAGACGGAGTTGTAGACGTGCGCGGCTGCCATGAACTAGCTTTCCCTGCAGAAACATTAGTCCTTGCGCTAGCACGTCGTCCCTGCACTTCCCGTTCAGCTTTACAAGCAAGATGAAACAGTTTGGTTACATTATTGTATTCTTTGTAAGCGAGGATATCCTGAATTTCCCGATTTAACCCACCTAAAAATCTAGCCATAGCAGGTTCCTCATCCTCCTCTAATTTACAACGCAACATACCCGTTTGTAATTCCTGATAGTATTCTTCTACACTTTTAGAACCTTGTCTCAATTGCTGCAACTTATTTATCATATCACGGGCATAGTAAGATGGGACAAATCTAGCTCTCATGGCTCGTTTCAGCGCATCCCAAGTTTTAGGTATGTTATTAGGATTTTTCTTGCCATATTCAATCCACCAAACAGAAGCAAAATCTGTGAACTCACTAGTAGCAGCCCTAACACGTGTGTTCTCAGGAAATTCATGGCATGCAAACTTTTGATCAACAGCAATCTCCCAAGTAATGTATGCATCAGGGTCATATTTACCATCAAAAGGAGGTATTTTAAATTTAATCTTACTGAAAGCATCATCATTATTGTGTACCTCGCGTCGGCGGCGGCCACCCATACCTCTACGGTTGTGACGTAGGCGACGTCGATCACGAGTGTCTCGATCATCATGTTCAGTATCACCTGTGTATTCTTCATCATAGCTACCATCCTCTCGATCTTCCTCCTTCTTTTCTTCTTTATGCTGGTCTTTATCATTGTTGTGGAGGTCATCAAAACGCCTCAACAGAGCAGCAAGGCTTTTGTCCACACTAGCAATGGACTGCTCCAAACCTGCAAGCTTGTTGTTTGCGACAATCTGCGTAGCCTCCAACTGCCCAAGTTTGTCATTTGTCACCTGCAAGTCATTATCAAGTCCCTCCGTGTGCAACTTCACTTTCCTTTCAAAATGTTGTATGATGCCCTTTGTGCGAGGCGAATGTGGAATTTGGTTATCTTCGTCGGTCCCTGGCATGGTTCAAAGACAAAGACAACAAGAAGACAAGTGAAGAAATAAAAGCCCTACAACTACTAGGATGTAGCTACAGCAAGTCACTCACTCTCCACCTATTACACAAGTTCTTACCAGTTCTTACCTTGCTCGACAGGAGGGGTCGTCTACCAACAAGTCTGCAGCAATGGATGAAGTGTATCGGTGCCGCAGCACGAGACCTGTCAAGCTGTAGAATATGTGGAGCTATAGGTGGGCTGAAACAAGGAACGAACTAGCACCACGTTAGTTACAAAAAGCAAGCTGAATAATCATTCAACCGGTGGTACTGTGCTGGTCCTAGTCTAGACCGTGCTAGAGACGCGAGCCTGGACACAAAGGAGAGCACAACACACCACCCAAAGTGAACGAAAAAAAATCTCTAAGATCAGCCCCTTTCTCTTCTTTTCTTTTGCTTCTTTCTCTTTTTTTTTCTTTCTTTTTTTTGAATATTTTTTTTTCTTTTTTTTTCAGGGGCACTCAAAACTGATTATATGAACAAGACACTCCCAAAGAGTAACTCAGCACACACACTTTCTCTCTCTCTCTCTCTCTCTCTCTCTCTAGAGTAAGCCACTCGTTTAGATATGAATACCTGCTGCGTGCTTCGTTTGATATTTGTAGCACAGGGTGAACTAATTCCTCGTCCGATTGGAACTTCCAATTCTACTCGGACTTTGGCCAACAGCGAGGAATACCCGATTCCTTGATCCGACTCAAACTTGAAAACCTACTTGGATTCGGCCAACAGAGAGGAACAGCCGATTCCTTGTCCGATTCAAACTTCAAACCCTACTTGGATTCGGCCAACAGAGAGACTATATGATAGCGCGTGTTGTGATAGAACGTGATAAGAACTCGAAACTCTAAAGGACTAAAACTAAGACCAGCAACTTGACACAACCGATGCAACCGACGACTCAACAAGCCCTAACTAGGTAGCACTAGCCACGGCCCAAAGGTCTATAGGATTGTAGGAAACTAATCTACTATTTTTTTGGCTTTTTTGGACTGTAGGAAAAATAAAAACAGCGAAGAATTACAAGTCTCTCACCGATAAACCTTGCTCTGATTACCAACTGATATGAACCCGCTAGGGTTTATGGACGATCTTTCGATGAGAGGCGTGAGATCACTTGATTTGGTGGATGGAGATGACGTTCACGGCCCGACTACAGCCTTCCAAGACCGCGCCTTAGCAACCGATACATCACCTCCAAAGGCCGTCACGATCTTGTGGAGCGCGACAACCAGCCACTAGGGCTCCCGTCCTGCAAGCAATCGAAGAACTAGCAGGAACAAGGAAACAAGCACTGAATTTGCAAGATGGAATTGAAAGCCTCAAACTAAATCTTATTTTGAGTGGGGTTCCGAAGACAAGGAGACGGGCGGCTGGATCAGCACGCGCGCCTACAAGCAAGTAGCAAAGGCTAAACTTGATCTAAACAAAACCCAAGTGTTCCTGGTGGCGGCTAAGGGGTATATGACGTGTGGAGGACGACCACAAGAGAGTTTGGGTCGTGCTCCAACCCTAGGACACGTCCCTACTGGACTCTAAACGATACAAGCCCATTGGGCTAACTTAAGGTGGCGCAGCACCCTGGACAGAATAGACCTCTCTGTGATTTTTGGGCTGTTGACGCCGTTTATGAGCAGGTATGAGTATGAGGTCAGATCCCTATGAAAGTAGACTTTATTAGCTTTCCAACAAGTCCAGAATCACCCTAATCCGACTCCGTATGTAACCGTGGCGACCGTCGCAAGTTGGAGGTGTGCTGCAGTCCGAATCCAGCCTACGCGAGTCCTTTTCCCTTTCGGTCTTCTCCTTGATTCCTAATCAAAACAAGAGTGCACGTGTCTCCAAGATCTAAATAGGATGGACAAGAGCTCAAGAAGGAACTCACTTGATGATTAAGTGTTCGAGCACAAGCACGGGTAATAGGACCAGCAGGTGTTGGCGTGGACGGCGTGGATGTATGATCGGTGTTGATGTCCTTATCACAATAAGCATTAAACAATCTATTCATCTCAATTTTAGAAAAATATGATTCGCAAGATGTACTACTCATTCTATTCAACTTCAATTCAGCAAACTTGTCCCATGTTATACAAATGGCACAAACATGCAAACTTGTCCCATGTTATACAAAGGGCACAAACATTAAATTGATTTACAGCATGATGTCCAATGATGTTAAACGTGAACCTACAGCTATATGCACTACTAAAGGATTTCATAGATGATATGTCAAGAACATTTTCAAGCATTTTATCAATCTCAACAAATTCATCAAGTGTGACATAGCACACACATTCAATAGGAGATGTTCTTGTGAAAAATTCAGCATGAGTAAGCAATTTCACATGGTCCACATTATTGGCATGTAAAGTATCACCTATATCAGTCAAAGCATAGCAATGATCTTTCATGATTGAGCAATGGTTATCAACTTGTAAATTTTTAGCACTTGTATTAATATATGAATCTATCAAATCAGCACAGAGAGTTTGTGTATGCTCAATTCCACTTGAAACAAATGGATCATCACTATTTCTCACTGATTTATTTTGTAAATTCATATTTAAATTATTTTCATTACCTTTCAGGTTTAATGATGGTGCATGAATGGTAGATTGTATCTCTGAGTTTTTACCTCCATCATTGTCATGATTCAAATTTGGGGTAGCAAAGAATTGGTTATCAACATTGACTACCTTCTCACTTATGTCAAGTATGGTGGTGTTATGATCAACAATCTCTTCCTCATTTCGCTTGCACACCTGCATATTTTGAGAAACAACACTAGGAGTAGACATTAGTGGGTTAGTGTTTAAATCATCCTCACATGTTCTGCAATGAAGCTCTCTCTATTTTTTTGTGTGGTGTATCCCTCACACTCCTTTTGTTGATGCTCTCAACCTCACTTTTGGTGGAATCACACATCTCACTTTTATTTTCATTCGCACTCCATTTGGCTATGTGGCTCTCATTCTCACATGGGTTTTCATGCATAATCACTTCAACATCTTCTGGAGCAACATATGAATAGGTGCCATCATTCATGATTTTTTTCAATGGCATTGGGACAACAATAGTTGCAGCCAAACAATCATCTTTGACCTCCTCAAAAGACATTGAACTCGCATTGGTAGGAGTGGAATCATGTGCATTGATCTTGCCTTCAATCTAAATATTAGGTGGCATGATGGAGCACATAATTTTAGCACCACTGTCCAATAATTTGTCATGTTCCACAATTGGTGATATAACGCATATTTGCATCTTCGGATTTATTGGAGCATGATAAACTTCATCTTGGACAGATTTGTCACTTCCACTAGATGTCACAATAGAAGCATCTTTCTTCTCACATTCAGCTCTCAAATTGGCACTATGGTTAGTCTTCAAATTCAGATTAGATACGCCTTCAAAATCTGAAGTGTTATCAATCTCTTGATCACATTTTGGCTCTAAATTTTCACCATGTTGCACAGAAAAATTCTGGATAGTTTTGGGACAAGTAACTTAACCACAATTGAAACTAGAACAAGGCATAAGACTTGTAGGATCTACAATACTTGTGTTCATGCATTGTGATGGTGCTTCTTGTTGAATAATTTTTGGATTTCCAAGGTGTGGGACTGCAGCATGTTCCTTCAACTCTGTACTCAAATGATCAACCTCCAATAGAGAAAGATGTTCTCTAATTTCACAACTTGGCATAGTGGCTTCTAAAAGCTCAATTTGTGTGGAATGTGTAGCAGATTTATCTTCTTTCTCTTGCTTAGAATTGAGACAAACAATGATGGGATTATATGTGACTTCTTTCCTCACAATTTTAGACCGTAAACGACACTTTGGGATAGCAACTCTCTCAGGAGTTGGTGTAACATTATGATCCAAAGTAACGTTACACACCTCATCATTTCTCTTATTAACTTGAGGCACAATGTTGTCTTCTTGCTTCTCAATAGAGTTCTTCTTGGAGTTGCATTGCTGATGTTCACTTCTTTTAGCACTAGAATCAACTGAAGAAACTTTTGGGACAGCATGTCCACTCTTCTTGCTTGCAGTTGATGCTTGCTTCTCTCTAGCAACAGAGAATACATTGGGCTGCAGCTTAGCACATCTGTCTTTGCACAAATTAGTGCCCTGTGTGACCTTGCCTTGCTGCACCTTCATCATTTTCTTCTCCTCTATGATTGCACAACTTAAAATATCTTGCATGCTTCTAAAATATTTCCTCTCAATAGCAGCAACAATATTAGGATTAAGGCCTCTCTTGAAGTATGTCATTGCATTCATGTCATCAATCACATTTGCTCGATATAAGGAAGAATTTAGCTTATCATAATATGCTTGGACAGATTTACTACCTTGCTTCACATGTTCCAAACAACAAAGCAAAATCATTCCATGTTTTCTTGAAATAAATTTCTTTCTCATGGCCTTCTTTAAATCTTCCCAATTCTTGATGAGACACTTATGTGGATATTGTTTCCACCAATCAAGAGCATAATCTTCAAATTCAAGTATGGCTCATGATATCTTCTAGGTTTTAGAAAATTCTTGGACTTCAAGTTCAATCTCCATTTGCTCTTGCCAATCAAGAAATTCCTCTGGATCAGTACTTCCATAGAAAGGAAGTTTGGTATATCTTCGACCTGTCATGGTTAATATATATACAAAATAGCAAGTTTATATGTGGTATAGGATAATATGTGGAGCTCTCACAACCTCACCTCTCTGACCAATCGAAGCTCTTATGAATTCCCTATGGGTTACAGGAAAAATAGCATGTGGTGGTAATGAAAGTGATGGCTAGGCAAATACAAGACCAGACAGTACCGATTACGATGTCTTGTATGTAGAGCTTGGTAGGAAGTGATACACAAGGAATGCAATCTGAAATCTAGTTGTTGTAAAGTTAAATAACAATCCAAACTAGAAGTTCTCTGCCTAGTGCCAACCACAAGATATGAACGATGTAAATAGATCAAACACATGTGCAAAGAAATTTTAGATTTGATGCAAACAAGGATTATGCTTAGGATGCAAGTGTTGCAATCAAACCTAAGCAAAAATTTTGCACCAAAGCAAGGATAGCAATCTGGTGTGCAACTCGATGAAAACTTCAACACTTGTGCACTCATAAACAAACTGATCTTCAACTTTCTTTTCACAACTTTTTGTTTTCTCAACTCTTTTTTTTTTTGCACTTTTCTTTCTTCTACTTTTTTTTACTGGGATCAGATATAATACTTGCACACTTAAGGATAAAAACAAAATACAACCAGTAGTTGTAACTTGATAGGATCAAAGTTTACGCTGAAGGAGATGATATGGGTTTCTGATTTTTTTGTAGGGATTTTAGATATATGAAAGAGGCATAAAGAACACGCGAAGGATAAATACGATCAGCAACTAAAACAAAGACTCTGATGGACTAAAACTTAACAAAACTCACTAAAATATCATATTGAAACAAAGGGCTATGGCAAATATTTTTGTGGCTTTTTAGTGGATAGGACGAACATAAAATATATGTAGCTAAGGGTAAAGAATCCTACATGTGGTAACGAAAGCTCTTATACCAGATGATACGATGCGAGGCTCCCAATCTTCACAATGTAGGATCAATCACCAGATAACTAGCTGAAGAATAAGCCGGATAACTTATTGCAGGCAGCGATAACTAGTGTAACTTGGCAAATAAAACTCGAAGCCAACCATCGTCTTTAACCGGCTAACCTGAATCGAGGATTCGCCAAACCACACTCTCATGAAACCAACCAACACAACCTATAATCAATCAAGGTAAACTTCGAAGGGAGTAGGAGCACCAATTGGGAGCGGATGAAGCCGTCGCTTCTGTAAATCCCGCGAAGAAAATCACAAGAGCAAAGGGGTAGATATCACTCTCAATATTTGTTAGCACACAGCTGAACAAAGGGGGTTATGTATTTCAATTATCAAAAGTCTTTCTTTTTCTTAGGAGTACATGTATATTTATACTAGGAACAACCCTCCTAGAAAGGTATAAACACGAAAAGAAAAAGAAAGTGTAGGCTATGTGAACAAGCTTCCACGAAATGAGTTTCTAAGTAGTTTACGCAGTGGCTGTTGGTCTTCTGCGCAGTCTTCAGTGTTTTGGCAATAACTCCATCTTGAAAAATTCAAATGACGTGTTGTTGGTTGCGTTGGAAAGCTAACTTGATAAGATTTCACACCATGTATAGCATGCACCATGATACAGTGTAGAATGGTACAGTCAATATGAGAAGTTGTATCAATATCATGTCCTGAGAAGACTGTTAACCCTCTGAGCAGTCTGCACTAAAACTGGTCGGATCTACACTAAAATTGGTCGGATCTGGTCGGCCTTGAAGCATTAGAAACTAGATTTCACAAGCTTTCCAAAAAGTCCTCATTGACCTCTATAGCCTCCGGGAATAAAAAGTTATGATATTTTCTTCTTGACAGTTCTGTCAGTTTCAAGAGGTCTGACCAGTATGTACTAAACTGGTCGAATTTCATTAGTTAGAAGTTCAAACTGGATCGGCGTTAGCATCATTGGAAAGTAGACTCGACAAGCTTTCCAAAATGTGTTCATTCACGTTTATAGCCTCTTGAAATCAAAAGTTATGAATATTTCTTTCCGACTGTTCTGCAGGACTGGCCTGGTTCGAGTGTGGTTCTGCTCTATAGTCCTTGACTTGTGTGTTCTTGCCATTCTCCTTGGTGAACCTGAGCAACAACAACATTCACGACTTAGGTAGTATATAATTCTCATTAATATTAAATTGAACTTCATAAAGTAGCATGTTCACCTCTTGTTGTAGCTTCTTTGCTCGACTACGTGTAATCGGGCCACCAAAGGCTTGAGCTGGATGTCGATGTAGGTGATACTTGAGTTGGTGTTACTTGAATTAGAGGTTGTAACATGTTGGTCGATGGAATGGCCATATCATATGCCCCCATTTACATAGACCAGGGAGAAGAGTCACCCCCTGTTCCGGGCCCCACCCCCTCTTTATCATTTTATCGAAAAAGTAGTAACAACGACATAACGGCGTGGACGCATTTGCGTGTGGCTAACCATGTCTCCGTACTTCCTTACCACGCTCGACACAGTCCACGTGAAATTTCTGCGTTTTAACTCCGAAGAAACAGAGAGTGGTCGCCAGCAGTCGGCATCACACAAATGATGAACAGAATTGCTCGCCGGTCGGTCCATCCGTGGATGGGTGATGTCGTCACTGCTAGCCACAACTCCTAATTCGCCTCGTGGAGATAGTTGTTGCGGCTTTTGGAGGAGCTTTGCGCCTTTGTTTGGTGTGCAAGCAGCCAAGCACACCCAATATGCATGGGCCCGTGCTGAAATCAACTTGGCCTTCTTTTGTTCGCCATAAGCGCGCACTTGGATCTGTGTGCACATCGATGGAGTCTGGAGATAAGGATCGCCTTCGTCAGACAACCAAAGCAGGAGATCAGGCTGCTGTCCTATTGGCCCTCTTTTCGCTGCTTCAAATTTTTCTGGCAGCGATCGTGAGCTTGATCCCTTATCTGTAGATCCTACGATTGGTACCGGTCAAAGAAGAGAGGCCATTATTTGGGCGAGTGTGTACAGCAGCCACGTATCTGCCTGCGCAGGTGCAAGGCTCTGATTATTCAAGCGAGTATACATGCTTCTTTATTTCCTTTTCGACTACTGATTTTTCTGCCCGGAAAAGAAGGTGTGTCGTGATCGAAATAATTGCGGCTTTCTGAGGGATTGTGTCATCACTAACGGATGAGCTTTTGCATGAATGGCAGCCTCAACCCTCAGCTATGCTACCTCCATGCATATGTATATGACGCAAGCAATTAGGGTTTGGATGCTGACGCTACCTTTAGTTTTGTCATGTCCTCGATCGCCAATTGGACTTATTTCCTGGATATGCATTCGATCTCATCACTTGGCACACTCTGGAGGCCCTATCTGGGATGGGAGCATTACAGATGGGGTGAAAGCATGTTGGGTTGCATGGACAGTATGTGTTGTATGCTATTTATCTGCAGCAGCAGGAGATGTAAAGGAGGGTATGTATCATTGTATCATATCACTAGCTCATCCATATTTGGTGATAATGCAAAAGTTACCAGGTGGCCCAAATTTAGCCCCCGAGCCCCGTGTTCGAGTCTCAGGTGGTCCAAATTTTTTGGTATAATTTTATAATTTATTAAACGCTCTAAAAGGTCAAAAAGAAAAAATAAATTAGCCTAAACACACCTCCTATACTAGCAGCAGCGGTTAAGACTCAGAACTCTTGCTCCTCGAGACCCGAGCTCGAACCCGAAGGCTAGCACAATTTTTTTTTATTCTTTTATAAATCAATGCCGGTTTTCAAGATAAACTAACAGTGAGAACCAGCATCACTATCAGTTTCGTCTTATCACTGTCGGTTTTTTGAAACCGACAGTGAAGTTTATTATATATTAAAAAAGTTCTTTTTATACTGAATAAATAGAAGCATGTATATTTCTATGTCGAAATGGCTTAAAAAATTTTGGCAAGTATGTACACCCAAATTAAGACCCCACACAGGATCTTAGGTTTTTCTGATCAGTGTTTTTATTTATTATATTTTTCTTTGTGCTGAATGAGACAAAAGAGGGTGAATTTCATCTTGGACCCAATAGATTTTTTCATAGATCTCCACAAAATTCTTATCCCTAGGACACATTAGAGTCTGTGTAAAAGTTTGGCACCATTCCGTATCTTTTCATGGGTAGACTCAGTTCAACCTATAATTCATCGGTGTCGTCGCGCGGAAAATTCAATTAAACCTCAAAAAGTAACAAACCATCTCCAGAAAATCCCAAACTAGGTGTTTCATTCACACGTGGCATGTGCAAGTCTAAGAAAAAGTTTGAGACCAATACGACACCGGAATGCGTATGAACCACAGAAACATTGATAACCTATGTGTATAGTCATGGTTCGATGAAAGGGCTCATATACCTCTGTGAAGCATGTATACTCCGCCTATAGATGGCCAACGGGTCAGGCTCGGCCCAGCACGGCACGGTTAAGACTCAGAACTCTGCTCTCCGAGACCCGAGCTCGAACCCGAGGGCTAGCATAATTTTTTTTAATTTTTTATAAATCACTCCCGGTTTTTAAGATAAACCAACAGTGAGAACCAGCCTCACTGTCAGTTTCATCTCATCACTGTTGTTTATATATATTAAAAAAATTCTTTTATATACTAAATAAATAGAAGCATGTGTCGAAATGGCTTAAAATTTTTTTGGCAAGCATGTACACCCAAATTAAGACCCCACATAGGATCTTAGGTTTTTTTATCAGTTTTTTTATTTATTATATTTTTCTGTGTGCTGAATGAGACAAAAGAGGGCTGAATTTCATCCTTGGACCCAATAGATTTTTTCATCTACCTCCACAAAATTCTTATCCCTAGGGTACATTAGAGCCTGTGTAAAAGTTTGGCACCATTACATATCTTTTCGTGGGTAGATTCAGTTCAACCTATAATTTATCGGTGTCAGTCACGCGAAAATTCAATTAAACCTCATAAAGTAGCAAACCATCTCTAGAAAATCCCAAACTAGGTGTTTTCTTTCACACGTGGCATGTGCAAGCCTAAGAAAAAGTTTGAGACCAATATGATACCGGAATACGTATGAACCACACAAACATTGATAACCTATGTGTATAGTCATGGTTCGATGAAAAGGCTCATATACCTCTGAAGCATGTATACTCCGCCTATAGATGGCCAACGAGCCGGCTCGGCCCGGCACGGCAAGGTTAAGACTCATAACTCTACTCCCCGAGACCCGAGCTCGAACCCGACGGCTAGCACAATTATTTTTATTTTTTTATAAATCACTGCCGGTTTTCAAGATAAACCAACAGTGAGAACCTAGCCTCACTGTCAGTTTCATCTCATCACTGTCGGTTTTTTTAAACCATCAGTGATGTTTATATATATTAAAAAATTTCTTTTATATACTTAATAAATAGAAGCATGTGTATTCCTATATCGAAATGGCTTAAATTTTTTTTGGCAAGCATGTATACCCTAAATTAAGACCCCACACAGGATCTTAGGTTTTTCTGATCAGTTTTTTATTTATTATATTTTTCTATATGCTGAATAAGACAAAAGAGGGTGAATTTCATCTTGGACCCAATAGATTTTTTCATCGACCTCCACAAAATTCTTATCCCTAGGGCACATTAGAGCCTGTGTAAAAGTTTGACACCATTCCATATCTTTTCGTGGGTAGACTCAGTTCAACCTATAATTCATCGGTGTCGTCGTGCAAAAATTCAATTAAACCTCAGAAAGTAGCAAACCATCTCCAGAAAATCCCAAACTAGGTGTTTCCTTCACACGTGACATGTGCAAGCCTAAGAAAAAGTTTGAGACCAATACGACACTGGAATACATATGAACCATAGAAACATTGATAACATATGTGTATAGTCATGGTTCGATGAAAGGGCTCATGTACCTCTGTGAAAAATATATGCTCCGCCTATAGATGGCCAATGGGCCGGCTCGGCCTAGCACGGCATGGTTAAGACTCAGAACTCTACTCCCCGAGACCCGAGCTCGAACCCGAGGGCTATCACAATTTTTTTTATTTTTTTATAAATCACTGTCGGTTTTCAAGATAAACCCACTGTGAGAACCAGCCTCACTATCAGTTTCATCTCATCACTGTCGGTTTTTTGAAATCGATAGTGATGTTTATATATATTAAAAATTTTCTTTTATATACTGAATAAATAGAAGCATGTGTATTCCAATGTTGAAATGGCTTAAAAAAATTTTGGCAAGCATGTACACCCAAATTAAGACCCCACACAGGATCTTAGGTTTTTCTGATTAGTTTTTTATTTATTATATTTTTCTGTGTGCTGAATGAGACAAAAGAGGGTGAATTTCATCTTGGACCCAATAGATTTTTTCATCGACCTCCGCAAAATTCTTATCCTTAGGTCACATTAGAGCCTATGTAAAAGTTTGGCACCATTCCGTATCTTTTCGTGGGTAGACTCAGTTCAACCTATAATTCATCGGTGTCGTCACACGGAAATTCAATTAAACCTCAGAAGGTAGCAAACCATCTCCAAAAAATCTCAAACTAGGTGTTTCCTTCACACATGGCATGTGCAAGTCTAAGAAAAAGTTTGAGACCAATACGACATCGGAATACGTATGAACCATAGAAACATTGATAACCTATGTGTATAGTCATGGTTCGATGAAAGGGCGCATGTACCTCTATGAAGCATGTATACTCCGCCTGTAGATGGCCAACGGGTTGGCTCAACCCGGCACGGCACGGGCCCGTGCCAGCATGGCCCGATAGCCAATGGGCCAGCATGGCACGCCGTGCCTCCCGGGCCATGCCTCACAGGGCCACGGGTTCGTGCCCTTCGGCCTAGGCACGGCCCTATGGGCTGATTTTCATGTCGGGCCGGCCCACGAAGCACGACTAGAATCGCGGGTTGTGCTAGCCCATGGCCTATTACCCTTTGCATTCACAAATAGATAACAGTTTCACATTCATAGTCACATATCACAGAATCAAAGTTTCATAATTCATACATTCACAGATCACATCATCACAGTTTCTTACATTCACATAATCAAAGTCCAAAACTGCAAATGTCTGATACATTCACAGTTTCATACATTCACATAATCAAAGTCCAAAACTGCAAATGTCTGATACATTCACAGTTTCATACATTCACAGAATCAAAGTCCAAATGTCTGATAGACCGATACATTCACAGTCCAGCAAAGATATCAAACTCCAAACTCCAAAGCCGACAGACAACAGAAATAACCAAAATGAGCTATTTAGTGCAATGCTGCCTCATTAAAAACTTTTCTAGGTAAAACACACCCTTATGAGAAACCCTAGAAAGGAAAAAAGAATGATGCCAACTCTTAATTAATCATTGTTCAAATGATAGACAAGTCTTTCACAGTCACACACACCCTTTCACAGTCATAGATCACACACTCACATGCTCAAGAGTCAAGTCTCAACCTCAGTACCTCACTAAGTACTAGGAGCACCACCAACAGGTCCATCTTCATCAAGGTACAAGTTCTGGAATGAGTCTTCAAGCTCTTGGTTGTCAACAACATGTTGTTCCCTTTTTTCACCTAACTCCCTAGTCCTTTAAGCAGGTCAGCATCTCCACAGTCTCTAGTGACAAGCGTTGCCGCCATTCCTCAATTATCCTACCTATCAAACTGAAACAAGACTCCGAAGAGATAGTAGATATAGGAACTAATATGATATCTCTAGCCATTATAGACAGGATTGAAAAGGTTAGCTTGTGGTCACACCACCATAGAAGTAGGTCAAAATCATCCTCATAAGAAGTGACATTGTCAGTATCTAAGTTAGCTGATAGCTCACAAACAGCAGAAGTAGATGAAGACGAAGTGGCAGGGAGAGGGGAAGGACCAACAACACCTGATCCATGACCAAAGATTCTTCCCCATGCCTGCTTTTTCATAGCCCTAGCATTAGAAGAAGCATTGTTTAGAGTGACAGAGAAAATCTTATCAATCAGACAATACTCCTCAATCACAGTAGTAATTCTTTCAGCAATGTTTTCACTAGAATGTTTAACCTCAATTATCCTAAGACCAATAACCCTTTTTTGTAACTCCCAATCAGCATTCACATAGTGACCAACAACACTAATATAGTCCTCCTTAGCATTACTAGACCAAATGTCTGAAGTCAAAGCAATAGAAGAAGCTACAGGCAACACAAAATTCTTAAGCTTATCACGACATTCAGTAAATAGCTTACCAAGATCTCTAGTGGTGGTCTGTCTAGAAACATTAGCAAACCTAGGGTTATGAGCAAGAACAATGTAATCCTCCCATGCCTGTGACTCACCTATACCTAATGGAAGGTCAAGCCTAACAATCAACCTACACAACTCAGAGCGAGCAATAGTAGGATTATAGTCCTAGTTATGCACAGATCCATTAGGATTGAAAGAAAACCTAGACTGAACCCTAGCATCATGATAAACCTTTTTCCTACAAGATTTCTGATGCCTAATCAAATGGCCAGTGCCAGTAGAAGATCTAGCAGACAATTTACTCTTACACATTTTACAGATAGCAGCAGTTCGAACCTTTTGACCATTCATAGTCTCATAGATCTCATCAAAATCAACCCAGACACTAGATTTATGCTTACCAAGGCATGAGGTACCATCTGTGTTGTTGGAGCCAACCGATGTCCCTATCGCTGTCGCCGACGACGTCGGCTCTGCCCCTCCACCACCGTCGTCACCATCTAGATCGATCGGAGTAGAGCCGCTACCAACATTGATATCCAACAACGCAGCAGCATCGTCATGGATGTTGTCATCATCCTCTAGGAGCAGCCCTACCACAATTAGGTCATCTTTGCTGGTGAGTGGATAGACGACATCGTCGTCATCTACCATGGCGACCTTGACCGCAGATGGCTGATCTACCGCGCTGTTCCTCAACAGTGCACATGGCTGCCATGCTCGGTCTATGCCACAAGAAGAGGACGACGAGGCATCGGTAACTGACCTACATAGAGGAGAAAACAGAGTCAGAGAGATAGAGGTACAGATCCAGAGTCAGTGGAAGAGACACAAGAAGTGGAGAAGATAGATATAGGGTTAGGGATAGGGTTAGGGTTAGGGTTAGTGGAGTACCTATGCAACCGGAGCCTGGTGCCGAAGATGACGAGGGCCACCCAGAGGAGAGAGACCGATTAGAAATGATGACAAACAGCGGAGGAGGGACAAACGGGAACACGGTCATGAACTCACATAGTTCATCGAGAGCGAGAGAGGAGAGAGGGAGAAGGGAGGAGAGTGGAGACAGGGTCTAATAGGCAGGTCGAGGTCACTGGAGTCAGGGACGACAGACAAGATTAGTAGATCACGAGAGAGAGCTCAGATTCGCTAGATCGTGGATGCGGCCGATGCAGGTGAGAGATAGAGTAGAGATTGCACCACGATGAGCCAGCGAGCGAGTGGGGATTAAGGTTAGGGTTGGGAGTGGACTACGGAGCCGGCCATCGGCGAGGCGACTAGGCAAGCGAGGATCGACTGCGCCAAGGTGAGCTAGTGGGGAACTAGGGATTAGGGTTAGGGTTGGGAGCGGAGAGCGAAGCGGACAAGGAGGTGAGGTGACTGGACTGAGTGCGGACTACAGAGTGGGTGAGGAGTCAAGGCGACTAGGCGATTGGGCGAGTCACTTATATATGCGGGGGTGGGGCACGGGGGGGCGCGGGGAGGCCGGGAGGTGGCAGGCTAGGCCACTAGGGTTTGGATGCTGACGCTACCTTTAGTTTTGTCATGTCCTCAATCACCACTTGGACTTATTTCCTGGATATGCATTCGATCTCATCACTTGGCACACTCTGGAGGCCCTATCTAGGATGGGAGCAGTGGCGGCACTAGGGGTATGCCCTGTATGGCAAGGCATACCCAAGATTTGAGAGAACAAATTAATAAGTATATACATCTTTATACATATCTTCATACATTCATGTTTCTGGCTCATAGGCCCAATAGAACATCTGTTTCTAACAATCTGGCAGCCCACGAAAGCAACAAAAGCCCAGAATCACTACTACAGAATGGACTTGTTGTCCCGGGCGGTAACGGCCTTTAGTCCTGGTTACCGCGCCGGGACAACGATCCGGGACTAAAGGTGGAACCTTCAGTCCCAGGTCATCGAGCCGGGGCTAAAGAGGGACCTTTAGTCCCGGTTGGTGTTACCAACCGGGACTAAAGGCCCTCCAGCCGAGCAAACCTGGCCGCACCCTTTAGTCCCGGTTGGTAACCCCAACCGGGACTAAAGGTTCCTTTTCTTTTTCTTTTTTTTTGTTTAATTTATTTTTAGTTCAGTTACACATATTTGCTTAATATATAATATGTTTTTATGTACGTATTCTATGCTGCTAATATAAATACACGCACGCATATAATTACATCTAATTCTCATCTTGAGCATTATTATATTCGAATAAAGTATGAAACTATATATATTATAGATATATATGTATATATAAAACACTTTCATAATCTTGTTCTCGAAAATAACGATATCAATAAACATTTAATTTACATCATTAGTTCCTTAGATCAAAGTAGAACTCGCCGTTGGGATTTAGCACTTTTTTTAGAAGATATCCTGCTATTGACTCTTGAACTGCTTTCAGATGGTCTTTTTGCATGACCCTTCGTTTCAACCATTCAGTCTTGCATTTGAAATAAAAGGAAAAGTATTAATACATATATATATATATATATTCATTTAAAAATAAATAAAAAATTGATATATACGTACTCTAAGGACATCTTCAGGAGTTCTTCTTATGTATGCAGTGATAAATTCACAAACGTAGTATCCACACAAGTTATTACCTGGTTCCTGCCGCAAACACCACTGTACGAGAAGAAGATTATTCTCATCATCTCACACATAAATTGAAGTACGATATAGTAATTAAACACGTGGGGAAGTATATATAGTACAACTTACTGGTATTTCAACTACATTAAGTGGTGCCTTGCAATCCTTGCGGTGTTGCCGAATAAACTCTTTCCAAACCCTGTGCGACCAATAATGTACGATTGTTAATAAATTATGGCAAAGTCTATTCAATAATAGTTGTGCGCGAGAGATCAAAATTACCCCTGGATAATGTCTATCATATCTTGGTATAGTGCTCGCTCTTTTCTCAATGAGTCCAAGATTACTAACTGACTTGAGTTTAACTCAATGACAATGAGTATCCAGTGAAACCTGCATTGGTTTATACACACACGTACATACATATAAGTTGTATTGATATTACATAAAATGTGTAGACTACATTATTATTAACACTTACTCAAAGTTGTACGGGAAAAGTATTGGTGTCTTGTCGTGCTGCTTCACAAAGAACTTCATGATATTCATCTGTGCTTCAGATACCCAATGCTCCTTGACAATAATATCGGTTTTGAATACGATATAAGGATCAATGAAGCCAACACTGGCGTCTTGTATTCTTTGGAGCTCTGACATCTGGAATCTGTATATAAATATAAGTTACATGTGAGGATAATTATATACACGGACGCATGGAAGTGAGTTTATTAAATAAAAGTAAGAATCACTTACAAACAAAAGGAGCTAAAGATTGATTTGTCTAGAGCGTCCAAGTGGTATAGTTGATGCAATTCTTCGAAACTAATATGTAAGATGTCATCGCCATGGAAGTAATGATGGTCTCTAAATCTGACAAAGATCCACTGCTCACCCCTGCCACACGCCTGCATGTACCACTTGTTGAGCAAGTACATTTGCGTACCCAATTCATTCAGAGTCGCAGGGTTGTACAGACTTTTGCCAAATTTATAAGTCTTCTAGGTATCAACTTCCAGGTTCTGGATTGAAGCTTTGCCTGTCACTTGATCCATGGTTAAACCAGTTTGTTTAAAAAAAGCATTAAGGTCTTGAACTGACACTTCTCCAGAGTTGTCTGGTCGACAGACTTCTATGTTGGAACCATATTCATTAGCAACAACAAGATTTTGCATTGGTTGCTTCTGTTGTCCGAGCTGTGGGACATCCTTCCCTGATGCTCTTTTCCTTTTCTTATGTGCATCATGTGACTTCACAAGGGAGCGGTCATAGTCTGATAGTGGTGGAGGCTTACGAACTTCAAGTATCCTTTTCTTGTGAGCTTCAACCTTCTGCCTCAGCTGATCTCGTGGTATGTAAAAGTACGACTTCTCCTTAAGCTTCGCTTGTCTCTGCTTTTGGATATCTATAAAAAAATCTTTCACTTTTTTGTCTTCTTTAGCTGCTATTTGCTCATCTGTCTTTTTAGGAGGTATTTCTTGAGAAATAACTCTTTTTTTTGGGTCTTCTTTGCCGCCGGGACCTTAGATGCCTTTGTAGTGCGTCACTGTGGAGGGGGTGGGGGCGGTGTTGGAGACCAGCGTGGAGGCGAAGAGGCCGGTGTTGGAGTCCGGTGTGGAGGCGTTGGAGATCATTGTGGAGGCGGTGGGGTCGGTGTAGGAGTTGGAGATCGTTGTGGAGGCGATGGGGCCAGTGTAGGAGTTGGAGATCGCCGTAGGGATGAAGTCGTCTCGCCCCCCGCGACGTAGTGATGAGATGGGGAATGAATGATTAGGCTAGGCTGGGGGGAGACCCTGCTACAAAAACAAGTTGTGGGTCAATTATTTTTGAAGCCAATATAAAATTAATGGAAAAATAATATTTCATTCACTTTCATTCATACCTAGGGTGAGGTAGGGGAAGCGGTGGCGCCCCAGGAATGATGATGAAGCGTTTGCACCATTGAATAAATGTCTTCTCTTCTTCTCCTAGTGTCTTCTCCCCATCACCGCCTTCAATATCAAGAGGAACATTGCAGTAACCTTTGAGCACTCTATCGACCGAGACGCTAGCATATCCAGGTTGAATAACTGACCCATGGATTCTTGGTGTCTTCGTTCGGTCTATTGGAGATACAACCCCGACAGCCACCATGATTGATGCATTATTACCATTTGGAATGTGCAGCTCACATGTTGTTAGAGGCTCGGTAATGTCATCAACAAGGGAAGCGCAACCCAGCAGTCACCTTGAATAACTGGCAGCTCCGTGGAAGCACAACTGCTTTTCATCTGACCAATGGGGCTAATGGTGACTCCCGGCAGTTGATTGCGATTGCATTTGACTCATTGCTAGCTGCACTTGCCTCTTGATCTCCTCCTGCATTCTTGCCTCAAGAGATTTTTCTCGTTCACGTGATTCAAGCAATGCTTGTCGTGACTCATTAACAAATTGCTCCAATACACGGATTCGGTCTAGCCTCCTCATCCTTCTTTCTCTGGCGGCTTCTATAGGTATCCCTGTCTGCTGGGAATGCTTGTAGCCATGAAACCACCCCATAGCCTCTTGTTCGACCACCTGTGTTCGGGATTCTCTAGGGCATATGTCAATTCATCCTTTTCTCTGTTGGGCTTGAAAACACCACTATCAGCTTCTTCCCTAGCACGAGCTAGTCTCTGTGTTGCTCTCTCAATTTTTTGGCCAAAAATTAGCTTGCCAGTGTCTGGGTCTAGGCTTCCCCCATGAGCAGTAGAACCAATTCTTCGCGCGTTGAGGCCAGTTCTTCTCTATTGTTTTAGGTATGATTCCCTTGGTAGTAATCTCTGCTTCTAGGTTCCGCCACTTGGGAATAGCACTCTTATAACCACCTGATCCCATGCGATGATGGTATTGCTTCTATCGAGCATTCTGCTGATTCCTCATCACACGTTCCTCACTCTCTTGAGATGTCTTGTATTGTACGAAGTCATCCCAATGGGACTCCAACTTGACAAATGCCTTAGCATTGAAATTCGGCGTTTCATTCTTTAAGATAAACTTTTTATACAATGTCTTCTTCCAACTCTAGAACAATGTTGCCATCTTCTTCATTGTCCAATCCCTCACTAGCTCCTTCAAAGCATCATTTGCTTGTAATGTGAAATGCTGAGTGATATCTCTCTAAGCTAGGTTCTTGTCACGATCAGATACAAAACTAACATTAGGAGCGGATATCTTCTGCTTCCATTCATGAGCACTAACTGGGATCCTATCCCTTACAATGAACCCACATTGATTGACATATGTCTGAGCATGTGGTCCCAATGGTTTGCCAGTGTCGGTGTTGAATTCTGATATTATGAAACGGCCCTCTAATGGCTTTTGTGGCCCTCGGACTTTCCTACTCTTGCTAGTGGTTGATGTAAATCCAGAGATCGGCTACATGAGTAGAAACACAATGATTAACAACAAATATACGGATGCATGCATCTATGAGAGATGATAGATAATCGAATATACCTCGCCAGTATTTTCTTGCGCGACAATTTGTTGATCTTCAACCACCGGCATATTCAGGATATCCTCATAATCAGCAAAGTACTGACTCATGTCATCTACATCCACATTGGTGCCGGCGTTGATAATATTCGCCATTATGTCATCATTCAAGTTATCATCCAGAGCAGCCATTTGTATCTTCAAGATAACACATAGATAGAATTACTATGGCACATAACATAAGTACATGTGATAACACATATAGAATTACTAAATCCAATTAAATATAATAACACATAATATTTCATAAGGATAAACAATAATAAGGTATAGGCTTTGGAATCGAATAAAAAACACTTTCGATCCAAAAACATGGAAATAAGTACATGTATATATACACATAGAATGATACAATTTTCTCTCTCTCTCTCAACACATAGAATAAGTGCATATGTATATATCTCTAGATATGCATGTGATAACACATAGAATGTCTCTCTAGATACAATTTTCTCTCTCTCTCAACACATGGAAATAATTAAGTACATGTATATATACACATAGAAATAATTAAGTACATATATATGTATACATATAGAATCTCTAGATAGAATTAATTACTAGATCTAATTAAACCTAACATATATACATAGATAGAATTACTAAATCAAAATTAAATCTAACACATACAGAGAGAGAGATAGAATAATAATTACTAAATATATAAAAAAACTATAATAAAAAACTATCTAAAAAAACTATCTAAATAAAGTACTAATTAAATTTTAATACATTTAAATCTAATTAACATATATCAAAAACTATCTAAAAACTAAGAATAAACTACTAATTAAATTTTAATACATTTTAATCTAACATATATATCAAACACTACCTAAAAAAACTATCTAAAAAAGTATCTAAAAAAATATGGCCGAGCGCTATATAGCTAGCAACAGGCTATGGATGGCCATGGCGGCTGGGCGTGCTGGCCGGCCACGGGGCTGAGCAGAGTAGCGTGAGGACGACATACGGCATGGAGACTCGACGGCCGCCAGGCGGGGCTCGATGACGATGACGGCATGGGCGCGGTAGAGACGATGAGATCGAGGCCGGGCGGGGGTAGACGATGACGACGGTGCGGGCACGGCAGAGACGACGAGATCGACGTTGTAGAATCGAAAAGTAGAAGATGAATAGAGGAACTGTTCGATATATATAGGCCGGGACCTTTAGTCCCGGCTGGTGACACCAACCGGGACTAAAGATCCTTTAGTCCTGGCTAGTAAGCCGAACCGGGACTAAAGGTCCAACCCTTTAGTCCCGGCTCGGCTTACCAACCGAGACTAAAGGATCTTTAGTCCCGGTTGGTGTTATCAGCCGGGACTAAAGGTATTTTTAGGCGGGCAATTCCGCCCACCCTTTAGTCCCGGTTCTTGGCCTGGGCCGGGACTGAAGGCCTAAAATTTTTGTAGCCCGCCAAAGTGTTGTTTTTTCATTAAGGATTGTAGATCTTGATGAGCTGCTCAAATGAGACACTAAATGGCCTCAGATGAAAAATCTATGAATACCATGTTTGATCATCTCAGCAAGATCTACAATTGTTACATAGCTCATTTTCCTATTTGAGAAAGTTTTATCAAACACTAGTCACAAATTCTTGAATCTCATATAGACTTTCTAAAACTATGTCACACACTTGTCAAATTTGAACTATATTTTGTTCAAACTTTCTCAAATGAAAAAATGGCCTATATAAGGATTGTAGATCTTGAAGAGCTGAATAAACTTGGTATTCAAAACTTTTCAATTGGAGACAATCTAGGGTTCCGAAAACTAGTTTGTAGGCGTCGAAATTTAAAAATCACAAATTTGAACCATCCAAACTATCTCAAATGGAAAGTTGACCAAAACAACAATTGTAGATCTTGATGATTTTAACAAACTTGGTATTCAAAACTTTTCAATTTGAAGTCATTTAGAGTTCATAATACTAGAGTCAAAGTGTTGTTTTTTCATTTGACCAAATTTGACTTGGTCAAACTTGCTCAAATGAGACACTAAATGACCTCAGATGAAAAATCTCTGAATACCAAGTTTGATCATCTCAGCAAGATCTACAATTGTTACATAGTTCATTTTCTCATTTGAGAAAGTTTTATCAAACACTAGTCATAAATTCTTGAATCTCATATAGACTTTCTAAAACTATGTCACAACAGTGCATCGTTGTATCATGCGGGCACAACAGTGAATTTTTTCTTGACGTATGACCCTTGGTTATGATCTTGTCGTAACCATGGAATGTCTTCATCATTTAACATGATGCTTGGATCTTTCTTCACTATGAAGGGTGGAATTCGGACATTTCTTTCATAATCTTCTGACATGTCTGACTTGTCTTCAATTCCCACTATATTTATTTTCCCAGAAAGAACTATGTGGCGCTTTGGCTCATTGATCATTGAGTTGATGTCTTCGTTTTTTCCTCTCTTTGATTTTGTAGACATGTCTTTCACATAGAACATCTGACTCACATCGGCAGCAAGGACGAATGGTTCGTCTTTGTACCCAATATTGTTGAGGTCTACTGTTGTCATTCCATACTCTTTGTCGACTGTTACCCCTCCTCCGGTCAGCTTCACCCATTAGCACCGGAACAAAGGGACTTTAAAATTAGGTGCATAGTCTAGTTCCCATATATCTTCTATGCGGCCATAATATGTTTGTATATTCCCATTTGGATCTGTGCCATCTATGCGAACACCACTATTTTGATTGGTGCTCCTTTTATCTTAGGGCAACTGTGTAAAATGTATTCCCATTTATCTCGTACCCTTGGCACGTGAGGATATGCCATGATGGTTGCCTAGCCAACAAATACAGTTGCTCATCAATATTGTCATCGCCTTGACATTCTTTTCGCAACCAACCACTGAAACTTTCCATGTGCTGACGCCTAATCCAAGCTTCAGTCTTCCCTGGAAACTTGGATCGTAAGAACTCCTTATGTATCTCAATGTACGGATGCACCAATGACGAGTTCTGAAGAACTGTATAGTGTGCTTTATTGAAATAATCGTCTTCCATGACAATATATGTTTTCTTCTCTAAAGTTCCTTTACCACTGAGTCTCCCCTCGTGTCGCGATTCGGGAACGCCAATCGGGGCAAGGTCAGGAATAAAGTCAACACAAAACTCAATGACCTCCTCTGTTCTATAGCCCTGGGCGATGCTTCCTTCAATCTTAGAACGGACTTTCACATATTTCTTCAAGACTCCCATAAACCTCTCGAAGGGGAACATGTTATGTAAGAACACAGGTCCAAGAATACTAATCTCCTTCACCAAATGAACTAGGAGGTGTGTCATGATATTAAAGAAGGATGGAGGGAACACCAACTCAAAGCTGACAAGACATTGAACCACATCATTCTGTAGAGTAGCTAGTTCCACTGGATTGATTGCCTTCTGAGAAATTGTATTGAGGAATGCACATAGCTTCACGGTGGCTAGACGTACATGTGGAGGTAGAATTCCTCTTAAAGCAACTGGAAGCAATTGCGTCATAAGCATGTGGCAGTCGTGGGACTTTAAGTTTAGGAATTTCTTCTCTAGCACATTTATTATACCCTTTATATTGGAGGAGAATCCCGATGGGACCTTGATGCTGCTTAGACATTCAAACATGCTGTCCCTCTCTTCTTTGCTAAGCGTGTAGCTAGTAGGACTTAAGTAATGACGTCCATCATCTGTCTTCTCTGGATGAAGGTTGTCTCATTCTTTCATTCCCTGCAAGTCCTGGCGTGCTTCAAGTGAATCCTTTGGCTTCCCGTACACACCCATGAATCCTAACAGGTTCACACAAAGATTCTTTGTCAGGTGCATCACGTCGATTGCGTTGCGGACCTCTAGGACTTGCCAATAGGGTAGCTCCCAAAAGATGGACTTCTTCTTCCATATGGGTGTGTGTCCCTTAGCATCTTTGGGAATAGATTCGCTGCCTTGTCCCTTTCCAAATACTACTTTCACATCCTTGACCATTGCGAGTACATCTTCCCCGGTTCGGTTATGAGGCTTCTTCCGGTGGTCTGGCTTACCTTTAAAATGCTTACCTTTCTTTCTTACTTGGTGATTCAAAGGAAGGAATCGACGATGGCCAAGGTACACGACCTTTCGACATCTTTTCAAATATATACTGTCAAGGTCATCAAAACAATGTGTGCATGCATTATATCCTTTGTTTGTCTGACCTGAAAGATTACTTAAAGCAGGCCAATCATTGATTGTTACGAACAACATTGCTCATAGGTCAAAGTGTTCTTGTTTGTACCCATCCTAGACACGTACACCTGGTTTGTTCCATAAAACTAGAAGTTCTTCAACTAATGGCTTCAGATAGACATCAATGTCGTTGCCAGGTTGCCTCGGACCTTGGATGAGGATCGGCATCATAATGAACTTCCGCTTCATGCATAACCATGGAGGAAGGTTGTAGATACATAGAGTAACTGGCCAAGTGCTATGACTAGTGCTTTGCTCCCCAAAAGGATTCATACCATCTGTACTTAAGGCAAACCTTAAGTTTCTAGCCTCATTTGCAAACTCTGGAAATTCCTTGTCTATTGCTCTCCACTGGGACCCATCAGCTAGGTGTCTTAGCATATTGTCTACCTTATGGTCTTCTTTATGCCACCGCAACAACTTTGCATGGTCTTTATTTCTGAACAAACTATTTTAAGCGTGGTATTATAGGAGCATACCACTAACCTTGGCAGGGATTTTCTTTCTAGGACGTTGTTCACCCTCGACGTCACCAGGATCATCGCGCCTGATCTTATACCGCGCTGCTTTACATACCGGGCATTCATCCAAATTCTCGTATTCATTGCCATGGTAGAGGATGTAGTCATTAGGACATGCATGTATCTTCTGGATTTTTAATCCCAAAGGGCAGACAACCTTTTTTGCTTCGTACGTAGTAGTGGGCAATTCATTTGGCTTTGGAAGCATCTTCTTTATGAGGTTCAATAAATTCCTAAATGCCTTGTCGGATACACCATTCTTTGCCTTCCACTGTAGCAATTCCAGTGTTGTACCTAGCTTTTTTTGCCCCTCTTCGGCCGTCGGGTATAGCAACTTCCTATGATCCTCAAGCATGCGCTCGAACTTAACTTTCTCTTTTTCACTTTCGCATTCTTGTTGTGCATCACGAATGGCATCGCCAAGAGCATCACCGAGATCATCTTCTGCCGCTACCTCTTCTTCATCTCTCCCCATTGTAGTATCATCAAAGGCACCATACTGAGCAATAATGTCATCAATGTCTAAATCTTCTCCTTCACCTTCTTCCATCATGACCCCGCTTTCTCCATGCTTAGTCCAACATATATAGTTTGACATGAAACCTAACTTAAGCAAATGTGAATGAAGACTCATTGAGCTTGAATATTCCTTTAAATTCTTACATATGGCACATGGACAGCACATGAAACCATCCCTCTTATTTGCCTCGGCTACACCTAAGAAATAGTGCACGCCCTCAATAAAGTCTTGGGAGCGGCGATCGGCATTGTACATCCAATGGCGTGACATAATCTGCATTACACGACAAATTATGAAAACCTTGAACATAATTAAGTATTTTATTACACAACATAGATGACACACACACGGTTGATTAATTAACTAAGCCTGGCTACAACGTAAGCAATCCCAACTATCACTAAACAAACTAAAACTACAATGCACTTCAGTAACATAATTATTTCATGATCATACGCAACTAAAACAGACAAATCATTCTTCTGTTGAATATCAATAAGCTTCTCCTGCTGGCTCACTGCCTCATCATCAGCAGCCGCTACCTCAAGCGCACCCGAATTCTACACGTATGTAGCATAATCTTCCTCCTAGTACCAACCATCGCATCCATTGCCCTCCCACTGAAATTAAAGCCAAAAAATATTTAGTCAAAAATATTCAAGAAAAGCAGGTCAATTAGCCATAATAATCAAATGCGTAAGAAACTCACATCGTGATCCGGGCACTTGTAGAAAACACGACCCTTGTTGGGTCCCTGTCTCTTGACTCGGTACTCCATCACAATCTTCTGCTTACACTTGCCGCAGATAATGAGAGGGAGTTCTGGCCTCAGTCGTTTCGCAACCGAACGAGAGGCCAAGGATCCGGTACCAGTTGTCATCTACTTTCTATACTTATTTTTGCAAACTAGTGTAAATTTCACATTTTCTAAAATAATATATTTAAACAAAACTAAAATTATTTATTTATCTAACTAAACCATGAAATATGTACTATGTATAATAGTAAAATACCAAACTATCAAGTGATTTTACTATTGTAAATCATCATGTGATTTTGAGCTAAAAATGACATAGAAATCACATAGCTCAAAAACATGTTTCAATAAATAACCATTCGTACTAGTTGACCTTGCTTACGTGATCATCTCGGCGAGCATTTCTCCACCGGACGGCACCGTACTTGGCCAAGGAAGAGCTCCGATTCTACGAGGAAGGGAACACGGTCTTCCACGATCAGTTGCCGCTCTCCCTCGTAGAATCAAAGCTCCTCCTTGACATCCGTTACCGCTCGGCAGAGAACATGCTCGCCGAGATGAACACGGTCCGCAAGTTCAACTAGTACAGATTTTCTATAATTTTCTAACTATTTTCTAAGTTTTTCATTTCATGAAAAATTTAATTCTAAAAAATAAAAGGCATGATTTCTAAGTATTTCATTTCATGGAAAAAATAATTCTAAGTGACCTGCTCGATATCGGCGAGCTCACGGGCGTTTAGGTTGCCGAGGATAGTAATATTTGTAGATGACATTTGTAGGTCAGAAGTTATCAAATGTCCATCAAATTATAGCTCAAAAACATGTTTCAATAAATAACCATCCGTACTAGTTGACCTTCCTTACGTGATCATCTCGGCGAGCATTTCTCCACCGGACGGCACCGTACTTGGTCAAGGAAGAGCTCCGATTCTACGAGGAAGGGAACATAGGTCTTCCACGATCGTTGCCGCTCTCCCTCATAGAATCAAAGCTCCTCCTTGATGTCCATTACCGCTCGGCAGAGAACATGCTCGCCGAGCTGAACATGGTCCGCAAGTTCAACTAGTACGGATTTTCTATAATTTTCTAACTATTTTCTAAGTTTTTCATTTCATGGAAAAATTAATTCTAAGATCACGTAAGCCGCTGGGGACGAGGATGGCGCGTGCTCCAGCGAGGACGAGCGAGGCGTGATTTTGATGAACTAATTTAACTTTTGTTTATCCAAACATATATGCAAATCATCATGTGATTTTGAGCTAAAAATGACATATAAAATCATAATAAAGTCCAACATATAAAGTTACACAAGCATCTACATCGTAAAATGAGATAAGCTACTGATAAAACATAAGAGGATTAAGTTTGTTACCTCCAAAATCGAAGAGCAACACCAATGGAGGGGGAGAGAGCAAGAACAACAGCAAGCTGAAGAACAGAGGCAGTGATTTTAATGGAATGGCTCGGGCTCGGGGAGGAAGAAATGAGCTGGTCTATAGGCCGGGATAATTAGTCCCGGTTAGGGGGCCAAACCGGGACTAAAGATTAATCTTTATTCCCGGGGCGGGACTAAAAGCTGTAGTCCCGGCTGGTATTACCAACCGGGACTAAAGGTAAACATTTAGTCCCGGTTGATAATACCAGCCGGGACTAAAGATCCCTGCCCCGTGAACGACCATTGGGCAGGGACCTTTAGTCCCGGGGGCAAAAAATGCCGAGGCTAATGCCAAATTGGGACATCGTTCTAAAGTCTGTTCTCTAGTAGTGAATACACACTGTCGCTTGCGTTGCCCCTGCACGGCGCCCCTTTACCTACTCGCGCTCGCTGCTCCACGCCGCAGCACGCAGCCACGCACGACAGCACGAAGCCCACCACGTTCCACCTCTGGACCTCCCCCACTCCAGTCTCCTGCGACCGGCGTTGGCGGGTGGCACCTTGCATCCTTCCGTCCCCGCCATCTCCCCCACTCCGGCCGACTCGCCCCTTTCCCCTTCCCCTCCCCCTCGCCGCTTGCCTCTAGAGTCCCAGCACGAAGGAGCCGGCGACCGGCGGTAGCCGGGCGGCACCTCCCCATCTGCAGCACCGAGCACCCTCTGGGTCTAGCGACCGGCCCTCCTCCTCTGCTCGGCAGCTTCAAGCAAGGTGAGCATAGCAGATGCAGAGCACCCTAGATTCACTCCTCAGTGAACTACTTGAAAATTTGTTTTTCTAATTCTTTTGATTGTATTCTTCATTCTTATAATGTAGATGAAGAAGAAGGGTGTTAGCATATTTGCATTGTGGGAGAAAGTTGCAAAGGAAAAAAAACCTCCACTTTGGTTATTACTGTGGATTTATTTAAATGTTATTACTATTATAACTTATTGTCAATCATATTGCATATTTGCTTTGAAATTTTGTACATTTGGCATACCCAGCCGCAAATTCCTGGCTCCGCCACTGGATGGGAGCATTACATGTGAGCATTTCAGGGTGAAAGAATGTTGGGTTGCATGGACAGTATGTGTTGTATGCTATTTCTCTGCAGCAGAAGGATATGTAAAGGAGTGTATCATTGTATCATATCACTAGCTCATCCATTTGGTGATAATGCAAAAGTTGCCAACTGTGCATGAGTGGATTGTGGGGTACGGGCACACGTCTTTAATTCATTACAAATAGTTATATGATGTATTACACCTGCCTTTTGTGTTTTGACCAATAATAAACATTTTGTGACCTCCTGAAACACCAAGAAAAAAGAAAACCAGGGAAGCCACTGGAGGTAGAGCTCTCCCTCCCGTGCAACACTCGTCTGTTCTCAGGCTCAAAATGATGAACAACCTCTGAATCATGAACGACAGAGAACAATCAACATAGTTTTAGATGTATGGAACCTTGTTTAGGAATCGATAAATTAGAGGTCGTCGGGTTAGGATAGGGAGATACATTCGAGACAATTAACGTTATACCCTTAAGTATGTAAATCTAATTTCACTAATAATTTTTCTTCTTAAATTATTGGTAAATAAAAATCAGAACAAAAAGTACCCAGAAGTACCGTTGCTACTTTTCAGCCATCGTAAATCTGTTAGTAATTAACAAGTGTTTACTTTAAGATTCATGTGGGAGCTCCACTGGATCTAAACTCCTACAATATGTAATTTTGTAATTTGTGATCGCATGGGGCAGATATGTCATTTTGGGACTAGTCGGGAGCCATTATTCATACGACTAGCTCCCTTTAAATCAACAATTAATTAATGTGATCTGTTATTAGGTTGCATGTTAGCAAATAAGAAATACTCCTTGTGCTTCAAATTACATGTTTGTTTTCTAAGTCAAAAATCCTCTAATTATAACCAAGTTTAGATAAAAATGCTCCAAAGTCTATATTATTAAATTGGTTTCATTAAAATATTCTGTAAACTATGTTTTGATACTGCTTTTATTAGTATACTATATAGAGTTAGAGAAGTATGGCTTAAAATAAACGTAAAGTAACATATAATTTGGAAAGAATTGGCAAAATAACTAAATTCCATTACACTAATAAGCACAATTACGCTAATGTAAAAGGCATCACGCTATCAGATACTTCTACGTGTATAAATACTCTCATTTGTGACAACGATTGTTAGCTAGTCAGCCTTGACTTTCATCTGATATTTATATATAGGCAATAATGTGTAATATTAAATTAGTTCTTTTTCAAGGAGAGACAGAGCCTAGTTCTTACCATCGGAATACGCACTAGCTGGTGGCAGAAACAAGATGATCCCTATCCAGTATCCCTAGAGATACGCAAGGCCTTGGCGCACCTGGCTTTTGTTCGCTTCGCTGAAAAAATAAGTCCGAAACACTACGGCTGATTTGTTGGGAGAGAAAAATATTGTTTTAGGCTGAAAAAACAAGCTAGAAAAACGGATTATAAAACAAGGCAACACAGCCAATGAGTGATTAGTGAGACAATATGGCCAATAATGAAGATTATTAGCTGCACTTCCAAGAAACACCGTACCATCGCAGACAGTTAAACATATCTGGCTCCCTTTATAATAATTAAGACGAAAAGGTATTAGTGCATGGTTCCCTTTAGCTGCTCTACGGCTATAAACTGCATAAAACAGAAGTCGCATTCACCTTTTCTAAATAAAAAAATAAAAAAATTCTGGCCTCTACACTACCGGAAACAGTGCATTTGTCATGTGCCACAGACACTCGGCAAAACCCACAAAATACTCGACAAAGGCTTTACCGAGTGTAACACTTGGCAAACAGCACACGGCATCTACAGTGTAGGCAAACGTCTCTTTGTCGAGTGTTTTCTATCGAGCACTCGATAAATACTTTGCCGAGAGTTGAAACCAACGCTCGACAAAAAAAGTAATGCGACGGCGCGGAGACGGTCACGGCACGTTTGCCGAGTGTCCCGGACCTGACACTCGGCAAACCTGTCTTTTTTGCCGAGTGTCAAATCCCTGACACTCGGCAAACCTGCCTTCTTTGCCGAGTGTCAAATACTGAACACTCGGCAAAGACTGGCCCAGAATGTACAAATGTTGGCTTCTTTGCCAAGTGTCACAGCGCAGACACTCGGTAAAGAAGCCATTTTAGTCCCATAATGCATAGAAATTTGCCACGTGTCCGCTTTGCCGAGTGTTCTTACCCTGGCACTCGGCAAAAGGCCTCTTTACCAAGTGTAACACTTGGCAAAGCGATCATATATTCCCTGTTTTTATTGTTCGGTCACTTATAACGTACCCCACTCAAATAATCATTACAAGCATCACACATAGTTCACAATAAGCATCACAGGCAGTTCATATAGATATATCAACAACACATAAATGCAAATAAACTTCAGAATCACTAGTAGGTTCATTCACAACCACAAATAGTCAGAAGTAGTCACAGTTAATCCACAAATGCAAATGCAAATGCAAATAAAATCATATGTAGTCACTTAGGCCATGGGTTCCACTGCGACCATGCTGGGTCATGAGGCTCATTCGATGTCGCCAATTGATTTAGCACAAAGGAGAAGAGATTGCATGTGTGAGACAAGATTGAACAGCATATATGGTGTCTCTACCGCGTAACTAGTATAACCCTTGCAACTATCAATAATATCTTCTCAGTTGCATTGTGCTCTAGTATGATTGCTTAAGTACTAGTTGGTAACAAATATATAGCATTAGTCATTAAGTTTCTAGTGTCTGGACATCTTTGTAAGATTGATTCTGCATAAACTAGAAACAGTGATTATAAGGTTGTAAAGTGACTCACAGTGCCTGAAATAGTATTTGGAGCAGGTTGAGGAGGAGGGGCTGGTATCGGTGGCGGAGGTTGACCGATTGCAGTGTAAACACCCCTCATATATTTGAACATCTACAGTTGCTCTGCCTCCATCCTCTACCGCTCTGCCTTCGCCCTCTACCGCTCTGCCTCCATCTTCGCCTCTAGCTCCTCTCGGCGCCTCGTTTCTTGTTCCAGCTGAGCGTACAATATTTTATCCCAATGTTACAATGCAATGCAAAAGTATGTAAAAATCAATGAACGATGAATAAAACAGAAATAACCTGGAGTGCGTTCATCTGGAACCATGCAGAGTTCGGTCGTGGGCGTATCACCGGGCTAGAACTCGTGCTCCGTGCTCGAATCTGGGAGAGAGTGGGAGTACTGGCCGTGTCGATTGTGCCATCACCAATCCAGAACCGGCCATGCTTCTTGCCTCCTCCCGCCCTCATGACCACTTCTCCATCAAGGTCATGGGCACTCAGATCATACTCTGGGCCACGGACCTCCCTTGTCATCGATGTGTATCCATCGAGATGATTGTGGATGTACTCGTTGCTGTATGCCGAGGGTGGGTCCTTTGGGTTGTAGGCGACATCGGCCATCGCCTTGCCCTTGTGGGCCAAAGCATATGCCATGAACTAGGAGCAAGGCTCACCACCATGTGTCGCTGACTGTAAAAAAAAGTAATATGATTAGAAATTATGCAGAGTTGAGAGAAAGAAAAAAGAAATGATTTCACATACCCATCTAGCCACGTATTCTGAGAGGTTGAAGTTGCCTTGATGGTGTGGTGCACTCGGCATCAGTAAACACCGCTCCCGGCAAGCGTTGTGATTCTCCTCCCACACGGGGTCACACCACCTATCCACCATCTAGGCCCAGCACTACAGATCATAGGCGCACCACCATGGAGGCACCTACGTCATCAAGTATATGACATATAAGAATATGAAATTAAGAGTAATTAATCTCATAAAAAATAAGTATTAATGTTCTATATTTACCTTAGGTATTGTTTTGGGTTCAGCCTCATGGTTCTTGCCGCACTTTTAGGGAGCCTCACTCTAAGAATTTCTGTGTGGTATTGAATCATGGCCTAGATGTGCGCCTTGTAGTGCATGTCCTTGATGAGTTTCTTGGCAGCTTTGTCAGCCACAGCATCCACCTTGGCCTCATATCTCTCCTCGCATCTAAATAAATCATGCATATAGACACGATATATCCAGACATTATTTCAAGAATGTCCAATCAATACGATGTATTGAGCAATGTAGTAAGAGAAAGACTTACCCAAAGCTCGGCCTTGACACGCTGCACCTTGTCAGCGAATACCCTGCCATCCTAATCAGGGGCGTCGGGGATGGCAGCATAGTGGGCCCACGTGTAGGCTAGCTTGATAGTTCCACCAAACTACACCAAGCCAGGGAACTTTTCCTTGATCAAAAGACTAAGGATGCCATTCACATGGCGTGCGTGATCACCCCCCCCCCCGACCTTCCTCCAACCCCTGCCCAAGTGATTAAGATAAATTATTAGTTTCTATTGTAATTTTGAACATATCAAATGAAAAATTAGTGATAACATCTAAAGTTACTTGTCTCCATCAGGTCGAATCAGCGGGCATCTCTCAAGAGGTATCGGTCGCCTTAGGTGGGTCAAGGGACCTCACAACCACACACATGATGAAGTATAAGAAGAGGTACCCCATGTCTGCTCCTCCACCCCTGCCTCCTCCTCCACCTGCACCTCCTCCTCCACTTGTACCTCCTCCTCTTCAGAGGATGAGTGAGCGAAAGGTAACTCAGATGGCAACAAAGGTACAGGCGATGGTGGCCTCGTCTTGCCTCTACCCTTCCCTTGACCCCTGGGTCTACCCCGAGGTCTCTTCCTAGACCCTTTATGCGTTGCTGTCACTTTTGAGTAAAGCGACATTATCCTCTTCATACCACCCACCATTGTTCAATCACCTGCAATTAAAAAGAGTAAACCAATTAGCACAGATAATACATCAAAATAGATGCAAAATAAACAAAACATACTTAGAAAATAACATGATATGATAAATAATAAATCAATTAGCACGGATGATACATGTATTAGAAATAATCATCATGATCAGGATTAGCTGGATAATAAGTCTCATCATCACTATCACGCATGTCGATATAATCATCCCCGTGCTCTGAAGGAGGAATGTCATCATCACCGTCATTGCTTAGATGTAATCGCTGAAGTAATTCTAAGTCCTTCACATTCTGAACCTCGTCTCCAGCGTCCTCGTCAGCACCACTTTCATTGTCTACTTCATACCCTAAGCTTTGGTTAAGTCTATATCAAAACTCCCTTCGAGCCCATCTTCTTGAAAGAACTCTCCGTCATATGTGTTGGGGTCTATGTTGTAATCTTGATTGTTTGGGACAGGTAGTTTACCATGTGGCAATACCTTGTACACAACATCCCAACCCTTAAGACGGTCTATAGTTTGACAAGAGTATGAGAGATAATAAACTTGTGTGGCATGTTGAGCAACAATATAGACATCATCTCCTGTTAAGATGGGTGATTGTTGAATTTCGACTAGCCCAAGATTAGGGCTCTACCTCTCTACTTTAGGATCAAACCAATGGCATTTGAATATAACAGAATTAAGAGGTTTGCAACTATAAAATATGAGTTCGTATATTTCCTCAATTCTTCCGTAATACTCAACCCCATGTAAGCCTTGCATAAAAACTCTGGTATTTGTGGTTCTTTGATTGGGTCGACTCTGCTCAGTGGCTTGTTGTGTGAAAGCGATATCCATTCACGTCATAACCTAGTAAATGACCCAACCCTATAGGCACAACCATCGTCAACCTCTCTCGACTCGACACTCATAGACACATTGGTTTGTCTCTACAAGTTCAAGCAGGGTAGTTCGTTATATTAGTCACACGTATGAGCAACTTGTAATGTCAAACTAAGTACGAGCCAAATTGGATAGTACCTTCTGTTGGAACCAAGAAATAAAATTGGGCATTCCATTTCTCGCACCCTCTCTAAGAAGGGTCGAAGTTTCCTACGGGGTAGGTTCCCTTGATTCACGCCAGAATTGTTCATGAAATTCCCTGTACCAACAAGAAATAAGGGAGTTGGACATAGAATTGTGACTACTTATGAAAAAGTTTGTTGAGAACTTACAACATGTACTGGCTCCACATTGGATAGGTTGGTCAACACATATAGCATAATAGTGTGCCTCTCTTCATGTTTCAAGGTCTTGTTAGTCACACCACTTACACTTCCTAGTTGCCCTTGGAAAATGCTAAGGTTTGATTCATCTTCGCCAGCAGTGTAACGAGGGGGTGGATTATGCACGCTAGGAAGGTTGTCAACATAGTATATTGTTGTGAAGTTTGACAACTCCTCCAGAATGTATGCCTCTGCTATGGATGCATCAATTTTGCATTTATTTTTACATTTAGTTCAAAGAACCTTTTGAAATCTCTCAATTGAATAGCACCAATGGCCCTGCATAGGCTCCCCCCCCCCATTTGTGCCTCATATGGGAGGTGCAAAATCAAATGCTGCATCAGATTGAAGAAGCCAAGTGGAAATATCTTCTCCAACTTGTAGAGCAACACAGGCGCCATTCTTTCCATGTCTGCAACCACGATACGAGATAACTCCTTAGCACAAAGCTGGCAGAAGAAATTGCTCAACTCTGTCAGCACTATCCAGACATGCTTAAGGACAGCCTCGAACCATCACCGGCAGTAGCCGCTTAAGCCATATGTGGTAGTCATGACTCTTGAGCCCATTGATTCGCAAAGTAGCTATGTTCACTCCCCTCTTTAGACTCGCTGCATACCCATCAGGGAACATTAACTGTTTGGAACCATTCTAGTACTTCCCTCCTTTGGGTCCTCATCAGAACGAAATTAACCCTAGGCTTTCTCCATGACTTTTCGCTTCTAGGAGGTGCCTTGTCTAGCTTTGGTCTATTGCATAACCTCACTTGATCCACTCTAGCCTTAACATTATCCTTTGTCTTATCAGGAATGTCCATAATTGTACCAAAAATTGCCTCAGTGATATTCTTTTTAGTGTGCATTACATCAATGTTATGTGGAAGTAGAAGGTCATCAAAATAGGGGAGATTCCACAAGCACGACTTGTGAGTCCGTGCATGTTGCTCGCCATATCCTAGAAAATGATCTCCTTGGTCATTGACCTCAAGAGCATCTAACTGAGCAAGAACTGCGGCACCAATCATCATCTAGGATGTAGGGCCTTCAACTACTACATCTTTCATAAAGTTTTTGATGTCTCGTCTGAATGGATGGTCAAAAGGGAGGAATTGTCAATGTTTGTCAAATGAAGAATACTTGCCACCCTTCGTCAACCAAATGAACATCAGAGATGCCTTGCATACTGGGCATGAGAACTTCCCATGAACACACCAGCTATAGAATATCCCATACGCCAGAAAGTCATGCATGGAGTACTGGTACCAAACATGCATTTTGAAGTTTGCCTTTGTAGCTCGATCGTATGTCCATACCCCTTGCTCCCAAGCATGGACCAAATCATCAATCAGAGGCTCCATGCACACACTCATATTATTCCCCGGGTGTTTAGGAATTATCAACGACAAAAATATGTTCTATCATTGAAAGAGGACGCCAGGGGGGAGATTGAGAGGGATAACAAACATAGGCCAACAAGTGTATGAGGCAGCCACCATTCCATAAGGATTGAACCCATCTGTTGTCAGCGCAACACATACACTATGAGCCTCTAGATCTTTCTCATGATGTATCATATCAAACCCTATCCATGCTTCACCATCGGATGGATGCACTAGCTTCTCAGGATTGTATCAACGTCTGTATTTGTGCCATGTCATCTATTTCGCAGATTCCTCAGTCATATAAAGTCGTTGGATCCTTGGTATGAATGGAAGGTACCATAGGATCTTCACAGGGAACAGCGAGCTGCCTCTTTTGACCATCACCAGAGTCTACCTCCATGAACCTAGATGATTTACACTTCATACAGTACTTTGCTTCCGCATGTTCTTTCCTAAATCAGATGCATCCCTTTGGACAAGCATCTATCTGCTCATATGACATCTTAAGTGCACGAAGGAGTTTATGTGCCTCATACATGCTCTTTGGTAGGATGTGGCCATCTGGGAGCAGGCTACCAACAACTATCAGCATAACATCGAAGGCTTCTTGACTCAAGCTAAATTAGGAATTTACGGCCATTAGGCATGCAATTGTATCCAGTTGAGAAACCTTGGCACGCCCATGAAGGGGTTGCTGTGCCATAGACAACATATCATAATATGCCTTTGTGGTTGGCTTTGGCTCCTCCTCCATATGTCCTTCATCGAAGTGTTCTTCATGATAGTCATTTAACATGTCTCCTACCCCAACATCAGCATCATAATCCTCGATGCGTTGTCTCACGACCTCGTCTCTCACATGATCGGATTCACCATGGTAGATCCACCGGGTATAGTCTACCGTAAATCCATTCTTGTAAAGATGTTTACCCATGACCACCTTTGTTTGTAGACGCATGTTTGCACAAATGCTGTAGGGACACCAAGTGGCACGTGCTCCTTTAACCCTTACAAATGTTAGTTCCAAGAAAGCATCGGTCTTCTTAATCCATTCATCGGTCAACGAACCCTAACTAGAGCGGCCTGTGTACATCCACTCACGGTAATCCATCCTCTAACATATCAGTAAGTAATATAAAAATCAATTACATCTATAGGTTCCTATGTGGTGGTCTAATAGGTGAAGATAGGTCCTAATCCCACCCGAGGATATGTAGATGGAGTTAGTTTTCATGCTCTACTCCTATTCGAGATAGAATTTCAGCAGCACCTCCCCGCTGTTCTCCAAATACACGTCCTAGCAGAGAGATTGTGTATTCGGAGAACAACATGGAGATGCTATCAAAATTCTGTCTTGGATTCAATGTACATCATGGAAACTCATGCCATCTACACATACTTGGGCTGTCCAAAAAACGTGGATAATTCGAAACAGATACGATTGTAGATATGTAAAGATTTGTATATTTCTAACCGTATCTCTTTCGAACAGGAGACACCTAGCTAGGTTACATGATATACGAACATCACATGGAAAGAGGGGTGTAGGATGCCTTCACCTTGCTATCCTGTAAAGTGACGAATCGAGGATGGTGGGGAATGATCTTTGCAATAGCATCTCCTACAACAAAGGAACATAATAGTGTCAATTGTAAATTTCAGCAGCACCTCCCCTGCATGGTGAGGTAACCAAAACCTACAACAAAAAAATGACACGATGGTCGACAACCACATACACAGCAATATAACACTCATCAGACCATCAGATCGAACTAAGAATAAAATCTGATCGAACATCTAGCAATAGCAGGTACTATCTAGATTCAGATATGAAAGAACATAAGAGTTTATTCTACTTCCAATCCTAGTAGACAAAATCATGTTAGCATTTGCTATGTAGCTTCATCCTCATTTCACACATCATATGCTCCAAAACATGTAACTATTTCACATGAAAATAGATGGAGTTGTGCTAAATAAATAATGCTCACACAATGATATCAAATTCTAGTGCATTCAATAAGCTCCAAAGTGCGAAAGTAGTGCCTTAAGATCAATAACATCTTTATGTTTCCATCAACTATTATGGGGTACTAACATTGACACATTGCTATGTTAGTGTCACCAGATAAGGTAAAATTGCTAAACAGGGTACTTACAAAATAATGTTGTAATGATTAGTCATTCTAGAATCCTAGGGTGCTTACCTGATCGAGGCGTAGGGGGCAGCGGGGCCAGGGCTGGGGTAGGGGGCCGGTGGCCGTAGCGTGTAGGCGGCGGGCAGTGGCGCAGGGGCCGATGACCGTGGGGTAGGGCGCCGAGGGAGGGCGCATGGGGCGGTGAGGGTGGCTGCGCACGGGGCAGGCTCGCCTGCTCCTGCTCAGCTTGGGCACTTGGACGAGCGTGAGAGGGGCACGGCCGCGCGCACTGATGCCATGAGCCAGCAAAGGCGTAGCAGAGTGGGGCAGTCGGTGGCAACCACTAGAGTGGGAAAGGCACGGGCGTGGGGTCGGCGCTAGGCGTGGGAGGACAGGCGTCGGGCGTGGGAAGCTAGCAGCTGGTGTGGGCGACGGTGTAGGAGCGGGGCCAACAGCTGGCGCTAGCACGGTGCTAGCAGCTAGCTACTGTGTGTGTGCGGGCGTAGGTGTGCATGTGTGTGCAGCTGAGGCTGTGTACGATGGAGGTTTGTCGAGTGCTAGATCGCGGGCACTCGGCAAACCCGTTTTGTTTTTTTCATTTTTGAACCATAAACAACTATGCATATGTGGGGCCATGAACTGGTTTGCTGAGTGTTCTAAGGCCGACACTCGGCAAACACCAGTTTTGTCGAGTGTCAGATCATAGGCACTTGATAAATGAAAATTTTTTATTTTCCTCCTTTTCCATAACGTGTTTTCCTCAATTTGTTCCAATGTACTTTGAAAATACCTTGTCAAATTCACTGAACAATATATATTTGATATTTCTAGGAATATTATTTGATTATTTTATACAGTTATAGCTCAAATTCAATCTATATCAATTAAAATCCTATAATTGCACTTAATAAATTAAAATTATCAAATGGATCCAAAAAATTACCAAAATTTCACATGAATCAATCTTTGTTCTCTATTGCCTATACAAAAAAGTTTTGAAGTCAAACCCTAATTTGACCATCACTTTGACTCCAAATCCTACCTAATCCTTCTCAACGCCACGATTCTTCTTCTGAGCTACTTCGGTTTGTAAATATCGTATGTGACAGATTGTGCGAAACCTTCTTAATTTTTTACCACGGCCTCCATGTATGATATCATGAGATCTTGACAAATCTCATGATTTTCATACTTCGTTTGCTTTTTTTAGAATTTAAAAACCATTCGGCCACACGTTCGTGGTCGTGTTTCCTAAACAAGACCTTTGAAATTTCTTTTCATTTCCCGAGTAAGGCCTCATGCCGGACTCAATAACATGAATATCATTTTTCTACTCATTTTATTCTATTATTTGAATCACTTACAGTTCAAATTTGAGTTATACCAAAAAAAATTCCTTGAAATTCAATAAATCAATTAAATATAGCAAACAGATCTATAAATATACTAAATCTTAACATGGAGTACCACATGTTGTATGTGGAGAGTAGAAAAAGTTTCAAGGTCAGAAGAGAAAAAAAACTTATTTATTTACCGAGTGCAAAAAAAACACTCGGCAAAATTATTTCTTTGCCGAGTGCTAAAGGAAAACACTCGGCAAACTTACTTCTTTTGTCGAGTGCGACGAACGGACACTCGGCAAATTCTTAACGGCAGGCACACTAACTGACGGATATCCACGTGGTGGTTTTTTGCTATGTGTCTCTGTTTTACCGAGTGTTTTTCCTAGTTTGCCGAGTGGTCTTTTTTAAGCACTCGACAAAGAGCTTGGTATGTCGAGTGCCATTATTTTGTTGAGTGTGGTTTCTGCGGCACTCAGCAAATAGCTTTTTGCCGAGTGCCCGATAGAATGCACTCCACAAATCACCTATTTCCGGTAGTGCTACAACCAAAACAGCCAATAAGATCTTACAAAGGCATTAAGCTAAACTGCTGATAATATGAATAAGGAAAAGAGAACCTAAGCAAAAGGATAAATGAGAAGTCTTGTGCACCTAAACAACATCTTGATCCAACATTTGAGTTTTCAAAATGTGTAGCAAATTCTTTTTTTGTTTTGCTAATTTCAAGGTGTTGAATATTGCAGAGTGGTAGATTTCTTATATTGGGAGGTGGATCTTTAGCTGGTGTATGTATTCTATTTTTCAAATTTGTATTACTATATGTTGTCAAGAATAGTCTTCAATTCTTCATAATGACACGATAAATTTTGGTACTACTTGAGAGTATTGTTAAACAATGGCAAAAACTGATGGGCACCAGATCGAGACATATCAATGGCACAAATAAGGAGTAACAATTGAAGAGCTTACCAAGGGAGATATCTAATTCCTGATGCTTTTGAGTTCTTAGCTTATATTTATTTCACTGAAATTACAGCACTAAAACAATATGTTAATCATTTTTAGTATGTCTATGTTTATATTATTTTGGCAAAATTTACTACTGGACATGTGAAAGTAATATTGAACCAAGTAGGACATAAAAAAAGTACAATAAGTTACTAGACACTGTGGCTCTAGACTATTTTGCTATGGACATCGCTATAGTTAAAATGATATTTTTGGTTGAAGTACGAGAGAGAGAGAAATGTGGTAAAATTATATTTTTGCCCTGGCTCTTTATTCTTCCTCACTTACCTTTCTCTTCTGTCTCCTTCCTCATCCCCTTTTCTCTGTCGCACTACATCCCCACAAGGCCTACACCACCACGCTCGTCGTACATCCACTCATGCTAGATCCGCCAGTTTACGCCTTGTGCCAGTCCACACTCACCATGCCTCCCTGGCTGTCTCACGCCGTGATAGTTGTGCTCGCCATTGCTTCCACCACTGTCCACTATGCGCTTTGCTCATTGTTGCTTTCCTATCCAAGCCTCCATGGCCACAGACCTGGAGCCCGCACCACCGCCATTGGTGAAACCACCTCTCACACCACCCTAGAAAGCAAGCCTTCCAATTTTGAGTTGGCTTCTCCTATCAGATCATCCCTCTACCATTGCCTCACCCATGGCCCTCGACTCGGGCAGCACGTCTGCTTCATCCCCTGCTGTGGGGACCCAAAAGGAGCACTTGAGCTGCCATGTCAATCTCAGTAGTGGGAGGATAGACGGTGGGACAACAAGTGGCCGGTGGCACAAGTGGTACATGACTGCCTATGAGCAAGGTATGATGGCGGCTGCACTACATGGGCTTGACAGCCTAAAAGACATGAGGAGGAGACATAGCGATGCGAGGACGCAAAGGAGGCAAGGTGGCGAGAAGGGAGGAAGAAGACATGTTCTAACAAGTGGGTTAGGGCACCAGATCTTATTTTGCAACTGTTTCGTTCTTCTCTCAGGCTAGAAATAATTATTTAAATGGGTGTGGTATCTTATAGCAAATTAATGCATTGCTAGTATGCCAGTCAATTCGACTTTTTTTCTTTATCCATTGGTCACTTGACACCAATTTACATGTCGTGTAGCAAATTTTGTCTTTTTATTTTGTGGCTGCAACCATTAGCATTTAAACTTCAGACATAGCACATCAGATCTTGTAATTGTAGCCACAAGTTTGGCCACGTAATCAGGTGTAGTCATCCAATTTTTTAAGGAAATTACAGAAAAGATTGAAACAGTACTAATTAAGAGTGCTCAACAATCTTCCATCTCCAGTGATTGAAATGAAGGATCAGTTCTTTGATGATGAAACTAAACATGTCCAGATGCGGTTTTCTGAGAGGACCAGATTAGACCACCAGATAGTTGGACGGATCCAACCTATGTGCTTTGAATAATAGGATAAACTGGATGAGAAGCGCAGCTAGGAGACAAGTGAAACTGGATTGTAAAAACTTTGTGATCTAGAGTGAAATGTGGATGGATGAATTCAGAATAAAGACGGTGCCCAATTAAGTAGTTGATTGATCGAAGCATCCAGAGTGGATCAAAGTTAAGAGATCATGTAATAAGTGAGCAATGATCAAGTGATGTGATGCACGAGGAGAGATTGATATTGGTGAAAGGACTTGTGTACAGCCATCTGAGGCTAGCAACAACCAACAAAATACAAGGATTGCCTTATCTATCACGACCTCATCTTGATTGCTTTTTTTCTTTTAGAAAAAAATCGTGATGCTCAAAGCACACAATAATTACTCAAAGTTGTTCACCATGACATGACAAGGTCTTGAGGTTGTCAGTCGTGACGCACCAACATACATAGTGCATGCTCTAAAAGTATACTCTCCCTTCATATTCTTTTGTAAGATGTATTAGCATTTTCATTTATGCTCTAATAAATATATAACACATGAACCGGTTCTCGCGGTTTCACAACAACCGCATGAACCACCAGCGCGGTGGTGGTCCGAAGGATGGTTGCTATGGCTGTGGAGATCCCGACCACTTCGTTGCCCACTTCCCCAAGAAGAACAAGAACTTCTCCGGCAAGCACGACTCTAGGCAAGCTGCAAGGACAAGCGCAAGTACACCTCCGGCAAGCACAAGTCGAAGGGAGGATTCGATAAGGACTCAAGAAGATGTACCTCAAGAAGGCCAAGGCCTAGGAGCGCTGCCTTCCTCGCCTCCGTCAGCGACCTCGACAACAACTCCGACGACGACAGCACTTCTTCCCCCTCGAGCGACAATGAGTCCGAAAGGAAGCACGAGGACTAGTTGACCGACCTCTGCTTCATCGCCGGCACCACACACGGAGGGTTTTGCACCATGGCTGTCGATGCCGAGGTGAAGGCCAGCAAGGACGAGGTTCCCGTTGACAACAACACTTTTGAGGTAACCCCTTCCGTCGTCAATCTTGTTGTTGAGCTTGATATCATGAACGACATATTGATTAGCCATGATAAGCTGCTAAAGTGTGCTGCCCATGAGAGGAAAGAATTTAAGGACAAGCTAGAAATTACGCTAAAGGAGCTTGAGGAAGCGAAGAAGCACATTGTAGCAGTTTCTAACGAGGTTGAGTGCGTTGAGTGTGCTATTCACATGTCTAGCCTTCTTCCTTGCAATCTAAGTATGCTTCTTTGCTTGATGAGAATGATGAGTTGAAGTCTAGGTCTAGCTTGTTGGGTGGGTGCAAGTCTTGCTCAGGCTTGCAATCTGAGTTAGCAGAGAAGGTTGCTAGGGATCTCTTTGCTTGAGAAAGGCCAGTTCAGATATCACTATTGCTAAGTGTGCACGTTGTGAGAACTTGGTGCTGGAGCTTAAGTCCTGCAGACATGACAAGATGAGAACCGAGGAAGACAACACATACCTTCAGGTCCATCTTGGGCAGGGTGTCCTACAGTGAGCCACAGTTGGGCATGATGATAAGCCAGTTCAGGCGGGGAACTGGTGCATCGGGTGTAGGCTTTGCTTTAGGTGGGAAGGGTGAAAATATATATGGCAAGGTTGGTGAGTGCAGTGGTTTGAACCCAAATGAGAAACCTTCCACTACTCTCAAGTTGATCAAAATCACTCCACCTAAGCCCAATGATCCCATTGTCAAAGATGGAGTGTTTGAAGAATCTCAAAAGCTCCACCCCAAAAACAAGTTTGGGTTCCAAAACCTATCTATCAAGAACCCACCTGACACTCTACCAAACATCTCTGAGGATCCCCTTTCTAAAGTCAAACAACCACCAAGAGTGAACCAAACCCACAAGAGAGTGAACCAACAATCACCCAAGAGAGAGTTGAGGTATCACTGTGACTATTGCCATAGGGATCATCACCTTGCTAAGTTCTGCTTTAGGAGGAAGAGATATGAGTGGTGAGAGTACGAGTTGAACAACCGAAATATGTACCACCCGCCCCATGGAGTACATGTGCCGCCTGTTTAGAGGTGTAGTTCTAGGCCTAGAGGAGCATTGCCTGAAGGTGCTAGGCCTCAGGTTATGAGACCATGAGGTGGTCATGCCCGACATGTGGTTCAGGTCATGATCAATATGACTTTGGACCTTGCGGTAGTGGCTTTCAGTACTACAACTCTAGTGGATCACGTTTTCCCCCCATGTGGTGATCGCTTTCCTCAAATAGGACATGGTATGTTTGGTGTTTTTCCTAACACTTTTCCAAGGAAAATGAGCCAACACTGGTATCCTTCAAAGTTTACTAACCCTAGTGTTGCGCCATTTGCTCATCCCATGTCTTTCTATTGATGTAGGACGGAGGCCTGGAGAACACGTGGCTCATTGATTCTAGTTGTTCATGCCAAATGATCTGGAAGTTCAAAATGGTTCTCTAGCCTTGACCTCGTGCAGTGTAAGGAGTACATCACATTCGGGGACAATAGCAAAGGTAAGGTGCTTTCTCATGGGACCATTCGGGTCAATGAGAGTTTTTGTTCTGAAGGATGATTGTTTGGTTTCAATTTTTCATTTCAACTTGCTTTTAGTTTTGCAACTCCTTCAGGACGGCTTTGAAGTGCATTTTAAGACCGGCTTGTCTCGAGTTCTTGACTCTTAGGGAAATCTTGTTTGCTAGATTGTCCCTTTTGGTCGTGTCTTTTGAGCTGATTTTTCTCACTCCTTTGGCTCTTCTCGATGTTTGGTAGTCGGATCCTCTTCTAAGCTTTGGAAGTGGCATAGGAGACTGAGTGTCACACCCAATTTGAAGGATAAAATTGAATGCACTAACTCATGTGTGCCCAGGGATCAGTCACACACACAAGCTAACAAATAATAAAAGAGTATCATCATAGTGTATCTTACATCACGATAATAACATAACTTAGTCTTACACATCATAGCAGTAAAGTAAAAGATAACTCTCTCTCATAGAACACCATCACAGAGAAGGTCAACTGGTTGACTACAAGCCTAATAATCCTCAGGAAACTCCTCATACACGTTGTCATCTGTTACCCATCTGGGATTTTTATCTAGATATAGAAAGTAAACAAGCGTAAGTACATCCTGTACTCAATAAGATAACATGGGGTTCATGAGTCTCAAAAAGGATGACACTAGGTTTACTGCTGTTAGCACTTTTAGTAAGTCAAGATTTTATCACCTAGTGATTATCAAGTTATGCTTAAGCTCCCATTTAAACCCACTTAATCAGATATCAGCATCATTTGGATCATATCATCATAAACCATCATAAATGAACAACAATGAGTAACCAATTATTCTGTGAGTTTTACGGGCCACTCTTGACCGTGAGCACAGGCTGTTATAACAGTTTGTAACCCTCTGCTAGAGGTGGTGCACATTCACCGCGAGTCATGATTCCCATATGCTCGGGTTAATTACTCGCATGTCACTGCCAAGGTGAGTGGGCAGGGTACACTATGAAGCCATTTCATAGGTTTCTCTAACAAGTTAGGGCCGCTAGGTTTCCATGGCAAGTAGATGTAGGAACCCCCCTTTCCTATGGCACATATCCATCGCTGCTATACACATAGGAACAGAGGTAGTCCTATACCCAACTGTGGCAAGCCCCTCTTGCGCCATAAAGGTAACCTCTAACAAGCTAGAAAAGGTCCTATTACTGAGCCAAAGTCAGAGCCATATAACTCTCACGGTTGCACTATCAGTCCCAACTTTTGCCGATAGATAAGTCCTTATGGAGGGCCGGGAGCAACATGATCAAAAGTCATTTGCTCCTTCGCCCTATGGATCAGATGTTATAAAGCATGTTTTACCTTTAGTTCCATAGAACCATTAACCAATGTATAGATCATGTTCAGTTAGAGCACTAGCAATCTACCCAAATGCAATTAACCTAAAGGAGTCAAGGGAACATGTCATCAAATAACTAGGATGTCCTTAAGGTTATCAAATTTAGACACATGCACATGAGTAAATGATTAAAGTGAATAGGACAACAAGGTAGGCCCATGCTATACTTGCCTTGGTTAGCAAACTCCTGCTAATCCTGCTAGTCGTCGAAGAACTCTGGGTCTCCAACGTTCTCCTCACCGTCTGAACGCGACCAACACGGCAACATACAACATTCCAAAGGCATTCATGCAAAGCAAACAATCCTACAGTTAGAACAGTACACCAATAGTATAGAAAATAAGATAAAATGTTTATGAAAATAATCTACGTCTTGCTACGATCACGTCAACGCGAAGTTCACGAAAATCGGAGCTAAAACGCGAAAGTTATGAATTAAACAGGCATTTTTCTATAGAACTTTATTTAATTAAACCTAATCATGAAATTTAAAAGTTGCAAACTTGATTAACTGTGGTACTAACACGTAGATTATGAAATTACGAAGCTAACGCAATTTGAACAGGTTAATTCGGAGCTAAAATGAAGTTTTTATGAGCAAAACAAATCTAGTGGCATTTCTGTAAATACTGAAAACGTATTTTGGACTAAAACAGTGTTCTTTATGTTTTCAAAATGAGAAAACGTACTCTGGGAACTGTGCTAGGGATGGCGGGTTCAATTTGTCTGGACCCGAGGGACTCTTTAGCAAATCTGCCTGCGAAGGGGTACCAGCTTCTGGTGGCCGCAGATTTGGAGATGGACGGCTTGGATTGGCTCTGGGGAAGAAAGAGAAGGGGTCCGGCCGGGCACAGTGACATCGGCGGCAAGGCTCCATGCTCGGCGGCGTGGAGCTCGCCGGAGCGTGCGGAACACGGCCCACGGGCCACAGTTCGAAGAACCGAGGGCATCGGGAGAAGAAGGGGGAGCAGGGGAACCTGCCAAGGCCGATACGGCAGCCGGAGGGCGCGTCCGAGGCGATGGTCGCCATGGCCGGTGGCCGGGAGCAATCGGGCGCACACGAAATGGGCACTAGAAGCCATAAAATAAGAATTAAACTGCACGGGGAGAGAGAGGGGAGAACGGCGAAGCTCACAGCGGGGAGAAACAGGGTCGACGGTGGCTCGGAGACGGCGGTTCGCGCGAAGGGGCGGATGGCGGATCTCGGTGACCTTTGGCGTGGCGGTTTTGGCGTCCTCGTGCATGGGTGGGCATGAAATTGGAACGAGGATAGGCAGCAGGGGTGCGCGTGAGGGTCACGGCACCCTTTTGTAGAGGCTGTGCACGGGGCAACGCGCCCACGATGCGAGGAGCGGGCACGGGACGGTTGCGGCATGGACTCGCGCGGCGGTTGCGGGAGGTGGGGGATGGCACCGACAGGTGGGGCTAGGCGGTCAGCGGCTGGGCGCGGGGCGCAGGCGCACGGCAACGGTTGCCTGGCCGAGCTAGGCCGATGCCTTGCGGGCGGACGGTGCTGGGTCGGCTGGGCTGGGCTGGCGCAGAGGAAAAGAAGGGCCAGCGGCCAGCGGAAAGAAGATGGGCCAGCAGGCCAAATGAAGAAAGGAGAGGATAGAATGAAGAAGCCCTTTTTTCCAATCAATTTTAAATTCCATTTTCAAGTTGAATTTGAATTTAATTCAAATTCTAGTCAAAGCCAATCATTACAAAAACAAATGTGTAGTAGCATGAATGCATCAACATGTTACTAACCTTATATTTGATTTTATTTTCACAAAAATTATTTCTTTCCTATATTTCAATGCTCACATAATAACATAATTAAATCGAATTTTCTTATTTCAAAAGACTGAAATAAGATGAATCTCGTCCTCGAGATTCGGGTGATTGCTTACTCAAACAGTTGGGGATAAGACTTTCTCAGATCCTCTTCTCTTTCCCAAGTAGCCTCATCCTCTGTATACTGATTCCACTGCACCTTGCTCATCTTTATAGTTCGGCTTCTTGTAACTCTTTCAGCAGTTTACAAGATCTTTATTGGATACTCTTCATATGTAAGATCTTCCTTACTAGCAAGCTCTTCCAAAGGAATCAGCTCTTCTGGTACCCTCAAACACTTTTTCAATTAAGAAACATGGAACACATCATGCACACCTAACAAACTTTCAGGTAGTTCCAATTGATAGGCTACTTCTCCACGTCTCTCTAGGATCTTAAAAGGTCCTATATAGCCTTGGTGCTAAGTTTCCCTTCATATTGAATCTTTTCACACTTCTCATTGGTGACACCTTCAAGTACACATAATCACCAACTTCGAAAGTCAGCTCTCTTCTATGAGTATCAGTGTAACTCTTCTGTCGGGACTGAGCCACTCTTAAGTTGTCTCTAATCATTCTCACTTGTTCTTCCGCGTCTCTAAGGACATCAGGTCCAAACACTTGAGTTTCACCAGTCTGATTCCAGAACAAAGGTGTTCTACATTTACGTCCATATAGCGCCTCAAAAGGTGTCATCTTGAGACTCTTCTGGTAACTGTTGTTGTATGAGAACTCTACGTATGGCAGATTCTTATCCCAACTATTACCATACTATAGTGCACAAGCTCTCAACATATCTTCCAAAATCTGGTTGATCCTTTCAGTCTATCCATTAGTTTGTGGGTGGTAAGCAGAACTGAAATTCAACTTTGTCCCCAAAGATCTATGTACTTTATGCTAGAATTGCGATGTAAACTGAGTGCCTCTATAGATGTCAAGCTCTCAACATATCTTCCAAAATCTGGTTGATCCTTTCAGTCTGTCCATCAGTTTGCGGGTGGTAAGTAGAACTAAAATTCAACTTTGTCCCCAAAGATCTATGTACTTTATGCCAGAATTGAGATGTAAACTGAGTGCCTCTATCCGACACAATTTTCTTAGGAACACCATGTAAGCACACTATTCTTTCCATGTACAACTCTGCTAACCTTGCACTCATATAGGTAGTCTTGACTGGTAAAAAGTGAGCAACCTTGGTGAGTCAATCCACTATTACCCATATTGAATCATAACCTCTTTGAGTGTAGGGTAAACCTATAATAAAATCCATACCAACTTCCTCCCATTTCCATTCAGGAATCTTCATTAGTTATAGCAACCCTACAGGTCTTTGATGCTCAGCTTTCACTCTTTGACAAGTGTCACACAAAGCCACATACTCTGCCACATCTCTCTTCAAACCATACCACCAATACTTCTTGAGATCCAAATACATCTTGGTACTTCCAGGATGTATGGAATAGGCAGATTCATGTGCCTCTTGCAGAATTGCTTCATGGATAGCCTTCACTTTAGGTACACATATCCTTTTTCCGAACCAAAGAGTACCATTCTCATCCATCCTGAATCCTAGTGCCTTTCCAAGCACTACATTCTCTGCTATCTCTTTTAGTTTTTCATCCTCCGATTGACCTTTGCATATCTCTTGCTCCAATGTAGGCTCTATCACCAATTCCATTACATTAGTGACAAAACTCAAGTTGAGATACTCTATTTCAGCACACAACTCTGCTGACAGAAATGTCATCCCAAGTCCATTAGCATAACTTTTCCTGCTAAGTGCATCAGCTACGACATTTGCTTTTCCCAGATGATAATGCACTTCCAAATCATAGTCTTTGATCAATTCTAACCAACAACGTTGTCTCAGATTTAGATCTGATTGGGTAAAGATATACTTTAAACTCTTGTAATCTGTATAGATATCACTCTTATGCCCAATTAGATAATGTCTCTAGATTTTCAAAGCGTGAACCACAACTGCCAATTCCAAGTCATGAGTAGGGTAGTTCAACTCATGCTTCCTCAACTGTCTAGATGCATATGCCACTACTCTTCCTTCTTGCATAAGCACACATCCAAGGCCCAAACGGGATGCATCACAATATATAGAGAAGTTCTTGCTTAAGTCAGGCAAAATCAATACTGGAGCTGTAGTCAATCTCTTCTTTAGCTCATCAAAGTTTGCCTGGCATTTATTCGACCATACATATTTAGCATTCTTTTCCAACAGAGCTGTCATAGGCTTAGCAAGTTTGGAAAAACCTTCAATGAACCTCCTGTAATATCCAGCCAATCCCAAAAAGCTACGAATCTCACTTACATTGGTTGGTGGTTTCCAATTCAACACATCTTGCACTTGGCTGGATCCACTGCTATTCCACCATTGGAGACAACATGACCCAGAAAAGAGACCTCCTTTAACCAAAACTCACACTTGCTCCACTTAGCGTACAACTTATGTTCTCTAAGCTTTTGCAAGACTAACCTTATATGTTCAGCATGTTCTTCGGTCTTGGAGAATATCAGTATGTCATCAATGAATACCACCACAAATTTATCGAGAAACTCCATGAACACCTTATTCATCAGATACATAAAGTATGCAGGTGCATTGGTCAATCCAAAAGACATAACGGTATACTCATACAAGCCATACTGTGTAGTGAATGTTGTCTTGGGTATGTCCGAGTTTTGAATCTTAAGCTGATGGTATCCTGAGTGGAGATCAATCTTGGAGAACACATAGGCTCCTCTTAACTGATCAAACAAATCATCAATCCTAGGCAAAGGGTATTTATTCTTGATTGTAACCTCATTAAGTGAACGGTAATCTACACACATCCGTTGACTACCATCCTTCTTATCCTCAAAGATCACAGGTGCTCCCCATGGGGAAGAACTAGGGCGTATGAAACCTTTTTCTTGCAACTCTTTTAGTTGTTTCTTAAGCTCTTCTAATTCATTAACCCCCATTCTATATGGGCGTTTAGCTATTGGTGCAGTTCTAGGTAATAATTCAATAATGAATTCAATGTCACGGTCAGGTGGCATACCTAGCAAGTCATTGGGGAAGACATCCAGAAATTCCTCCACAACACGATCTTGTTCATTGGCATCACCATCCAACTGATTCACAGTGGCTGTTGGCTGAGCTTGCACTATCACTTCTACATAGATTCTATCTCCATTGGGTGATGTTAGAACAACTGATTTCTCTTGACACTAAATCACTGCCCGGTGTTGTTTCATCCAATCCATTCCCAGAATAAGATCAATTCCCGCTATTCTCAACACAATAGGTTTCACTTTGAAGTCTACCCCCCTTAAGGAAATGCTAGTTGAGGGACACCAATATGAAGCGGGCATACTACCTCCCGATGAATTTACTAGTATGGGGTTTTTCATGGCACACAAAGGTATGCTATGTATTCTAACAAAAGCTTGGGAAATAAAAGAATGTGAAGCACCAGAATCAAAAAGTACTGTAGCAGACATAGAGTTGACGCTGAACGTACCCAACATGACCTTGAGCATCTCCTGAGCTACATCAGATGACACATAGTTCACCTTCATAGTGTGAGGGGGTCAGGCGTTGAACTTCTGATTGCTAGTCTGGTTTTGAGGAGCTTGCTGGTTCTGCTTCTTTGGACACTGATGAGCATAGTGACCTACTTCTCCACAGCGGTAGCATGCATTGGGGTTATTAGGTGCACCACTCTTCACTGGAGCATTGTTGGTCATTCCCTAGCATGTTGCCGGATTGCCAGTCTATTGTGGGGGACGCTGATTACCGTACTGTTGTTGGTATTGAGGGCGTTGCTAGAACTGGTTACGCTAAGGATACTGACCTCGGTTTCCCTGGTAAGATGGTCCTTGATTCCTCTGTTGAAAACCCTGCTAGGGATAGGCACATGGGCGGGTGTTACTTCTAGAAGCTTGCCCTTGAAGCCTCCTCTTCTTGGCTTCCATCTCTTTGCGCTTATCGTCAATCACAATAGCGCGGTTCACCAAAGACTGAAAGTTAGGGTAGGTGTTGGACATCAGCTGGAGCTACAGGCCATCATAAAGTCCCTTGAGGAAATGGCGTTGCTTATCCTTATCATCAGCTACATCATTTGGAGCATAATGTGATAGTTGAGCAAACTTGTCACGATACTCCACCACAGTCATGGATCCTTGCTTAAGGGATCTGAATTCCTCTTGCTTCAATTCCACCAATCCTTCGAGGATATGATATGACCGGAAGTTGTCCTTGAATTCCTGTCAGGTGATAGCAGGAGCATTGTTGGGATGTCCATACTAGAAAGAATCCCACCAATCCTGAGCTACTCCCTAGAGTTGACCAGAAGCATATAACTCCTTCTCAAGATCATTGCATTGTGCTATGTTAAGTTGCTTCTCCACAGCACGCAACCAATCATCTACCTCCATAGGATCTGAGGCATGGGTGAACACCGGTGGGCGACCCTTCATAAACTCTCCATGCTTATCCCTGACCTGAACAGGCGGTAGTCCTCTTGCAGGTTCATTATCCAAGCGCTGCATCATAGCTTGCATCAATTGCGCTTGCATTCCCATCAATTGTTCTATGGTCATAGGTGGCGGTGGTGGTGGATTTATGAGAGCATCATGTCCACAACCATGGCCTCTGCCTCTTCCTCCTCTTGCATCCATTTGTTTTCCAACAAATGCGCAAAATTTAGAGATTTCCCATTTATACAGAGCTTACAAAAGATATGAAACAATGCTGAGAATTTTCTGGACAAGATTCAAATTCAGCAGTTCAGTAAATCTGCTATAACTCGAGTTTTAGAGATCCAACAGAGGTGTAACAAGAACGGTTGGAAAGCTTAGGAGATCAGCTACAACTTTTATTTAGATCACTTTTACAGATTCTGACATACACATGGTCATAAATATAGCTAAACCGAATCTGTTCTGGGTTCTAGTCTGCGCAGGAACATCAACTTGTGACAGCTAGATCTCACATACCTGAACAGCTTTTGACATGATTCTAGAGACATTTGAAAGATACAGAAGTCTAGTTATTTCCACAAAAATTTCAGAATTTTTGACAACCCAGATTTCGAGATACAAAATAAAGATCACAGGCTGCTCCAGAAAACAGCACAACAGAGATAAGGTGAAGCAAACCATCTACATTAAGATCATCATCTAAACTTAAGGTTCCAATCTAAGGAAGTTGTGGACATGCCCACAAACTTCCAGCAAACAACCAAACTCCAAATCAACCAAGTTCACAATTAAAAACATCTAATCATCAAAGTTCACAAGGACAGACAAGACTAAACATGAAACACGAACTAACAACGTTGTAACACTAAACAAGGCACCTAACATCTATTGGGCGGTGTTAATCATGGTGAACGACCGGCGCTTCTTCTTGTAGATCGGTGGCTGCCCAAGTTGAGCACGTAGTTCATCAACTTGCTTCTGGAGGCGTCTCTCGGCCCTCTGTGATGCACGTAGCTCTCCCTTGACTTCTTCATCCACCCCCTACATAGCATGGACATGCTGCACTGTTGCTTCCAGAGTTGGATCACCTTCTGGTGGAGCCAGGACCTGCCAAACACCCTCATGATCATTGCGAGGAAGGAACCTGAAATGGTCCTCCCTCATGGCCTCAAAGCGACGACCATGGTAGTAGATGTAGGCATCCTGCGCTGCATCTTCCATGCCATCCAATGCATGGGCCCTCCTAGCAGTGGCACGGTGGACAGTCTCCACCTCATGTCCATTCTTAATGTCATTCCAAGCAGTGACAACCAGCTCTACCTTCCAAAAGGTTGCCTCCAAAGGATGCTGGTACTCTGCACAATGATAGCTGATGGAGGCGTGCAGATCGGGGTAGTAGTCATCCAGCACATGGGTGAGGAGGGTGTGGTAGTAGGCCGTCTTAGGGGCTGGCTTGAAGTACTACTTGCACTTCCAGCCTATCTCCTCATCCACCACAGGGACAGCTAGGGATGGCATAGGTGTAGGTGAAGTAGTTGATGACTCCTCGGGTGTAGCTACAGCAGGATAGACCGGTGCAACAGCTGGAGTAGGAGCAGGTGCAAGTGTTGGGGTAGCCATCCACTCCTCATCATCGGAGATGACCACGATCTCCTTCTCCACCTGAGGAGCACGAGGGGTGAACATAGCGCGGTAGTCTGCAGTGCTGAGGCGGGCGGTCTTTGGGTTATGAGACATCTATAGATTTAAAGTGAGATAGAATTAGAATCAACAATTTTATATAATAGATTAAGATATGAAAAGCATAAATATTTTAATAAAATAACAAGAATGAGACAGTAAGCATGAAACCAGAGGAGCAAAGATGCTAAAACGACCATTTCTAACTAGGCTTATGTCCTACAATCAACACGGCTCTGATACCAATTTGTCACACCCAATTTTACAGATAAAATTGAATGCACTAACTCATGTGTGCCTAGGGATCAGTCACACACACAAGCTGACAAATAATAAAAGAGTATCATCATAGTATATCTTACATCACGATAATAACATAACATAGTCTTACACATCATAGCGGAAAATAAAAGATAACTCTCTCTCATGGAACACCATCACAAGGAAGGTCAACTGGTTGACCACAAGCCTAATAATCCTCAGGAAACTCCTCATACACATTGTCATCTGTTACCCATCTGGGATTTTTATCCAGATATAGAAAGTAAACAAGTGTAAGTACATTCCATACTCAACAAGATAACATGGGGTTCATGAGTCTCAAAAAGGATGACACTAGTTTACTGTTGTTAGCACTTTTAGTAAGTCAAGATTTTATCATTAGTGATTGTCAAGTTATGCTTAAGCCCCATTTAAACCCACTTAATCAGATATCAGCATCATTTGGATCATATCATCATAAACCATCATAAATGAACAACAATGAGTAACCAATTATTCTGTGAGTTTTCCAAGCTGCTCTTGACCGTGAGCACGGCTGTTATAACAGTTTGTAACCCTCTGCAGAGGTGGTGCACATTCACCGTGAGTCATGATTCCCATATGCCAGGGTTAATTACTCGCATGTCACTGCCAAGGTGAGCGGGTAGGGTACACTATGAAGCCATTTCATAGGTTTCTATAACAAGTTAGCGCCGCTAGGTTTCCTCGGCAAGCAGATGTAGGAACCCCCCTTTCCTATGGCACATATCCATCGCTGCTATACACATAGGAACAGAGGCAGTCCTATACCCAACGTGGCAAGCCCCTCTTGTGCCATAAAGGTAACCTCTAACAAGCTAGAAAAGGTCCTATTACTGAGCTAAAGTCAGAGCCATATAACTCTCACAGTTGCACTGTCAGTCCCAGCTTTTGTCGATAGATAAGTCCTTATGGAGGGCCGGGAGCAACATGATCAAAAATCATTTGCTCCTTCGCCCTATGGATCAGATGTTATAAAGCATGTTTTACCTTTAGTTCCATAGAACCATTAACCAATGTATAGATCATGTTCAGTTAGGGCACTAGCAATCTACCCAAATGCAATTAACCCAAAGGAGTCAAGGGAACATGTCATCAAATAACTAGGATGTCCTTAAGGTTATCAAATTTAGACACATGCACATGAGTAAATGATTAAAGTGAATAGGACAACAAGGTAGGCCCATGCTATACTTGCCTTGGTTAGCAAACTCCTGTTGATCCTGCTGGTCGTCGAAGAACTCTGGGTCTCCAACGTTCACCTCACCGTCTGAACGCGACCAACACGGCAACATACAACATTCCAAAGGCATTCATGCAAAGCAAACAATCCTACAGTTAGAACAATACACCAATAGTATAGAAAACAAGATAAAATGTTTATGAAAATAATCTACGTCTCGCTACGATCACGTCAACGCGAAGTTCACGAAAATCAGAGCTAAAACACGAAAGTTGTGAATTAAATGGGGTTTTTCTATAGCACTTTATTTAATTAAACCTAATCATGAAATTTAAAAGTTGCAAACTTGATTAACTGTGGTACTAACATGTAGATTATGAAATTATGAAGCTAACGCAATTTGAATGGGTTAATTCGGAGCTAAAACGAAGTTTTTATGAGCAAAACAAATCTAGTGGCATTTCTGTAAATACTAAAAACGTATTTTGGACTAAAACAGTGTTCTTTATGTTTTCAAAATGAGAAAACGTACTCTGGGAACTGCGCTAGGGATGGTGGATTCAATTTGTCTAGACCCGAGGGACTCTTTAGCAAATCTGCCCGCGAAGCGGTGTACCGGCTTCTGGTGGCTGTAGATCTAGAGATGGACGGCTTGGATTGGCTCTGGGGAAGAAAGAGAAGGGGTCCGGCTAGGCACAGTGACACCGGCAGCAAGGCTCCATGGCCAGCGGCGTAGAGCTCGCTGGAGCGTGCGGAACACGGCCCATGGGCCACAGTTCGAAGAACCGAGGGCACCGAGAGAAGAAGGGGAGCAGGGGAACCCACCAAGGCCGATACAACGGCCGGAGGGCGCGTCCAAGGCGGCGGTCGCCATGGCCGGCGGCCTGGAGCAATCGGGCGCACGCGAAACGGGCACTAGAAGCCATAAAACAAGAATTAAACTGCACGGGGAGAGAGAGGGGAGAACGGCGAAGCTCACAGCGGGGATAAACGGGGTCGACAGCGGCTCGGAGACGGCGGTTCGCGCGGAGAGGTGGACGGCGGATCCCGGCGACCTTCGGCGCTACGGTTTCGGCGTCCTCGTGCATGGGCGGGCGCAAAATTAGAACGGGGATAGGCAGCAGGGGTGCGCGCGGGGGTCACGGCACCCTTTTGTAGAGGCCGGGCGTGGGGTGATGCGCCCACGACGCGAGGAGCGAGCGTGGGACGGTTGCGGCATGGACTCACGCGGCGGTTGCGAGAGGTGGGGGACGGCGCCGATAGGTGGGGCCAGGCGGTCAGTGGCTGGGCACGGGGTGTAGGCGCGCGGCAACGGTTGCCTGGCCGAGCTGGGCCGACGCCTTGCGGGCGGGCGGTACTAGGCTGGCTGGGCTGGGCTGGCACGGAGGAAAAGAGCGGCCAGCGGAAAGAAGATGGGCCAACAGGCCAAATGAAGAAAGGAGAGGAGAGAATGAAGAAGCCCTTTTTTTCAATCAATTTCAAATTCCATTTTCAAGTTGAATTTGAATTCAATTCAAATTCTAGTCAAAGCCAATCATTACAAAAACAAATGTGCAGCAGCATGAATGCATCAACATGTTACTAACCTTATATTTGATTTTATTTTCACAAAAATTATTTCTTTCCTATATTTCAATGCCCACATAATAACATAATTAAATCAAATTTTCTTATTTTAAAAGACTAAAATTTTTGGGTGTTACACTGAGTCACTTGAGCTTTCACTTACTAGCTAGGTTGAGCTCACTTGATCTGATCCGAGGATTGCCCAAGTTGAAATTTGAGAAGGATTTAGTTTTGCCACCCTTGTCTTCATGATAAGATGGTTGCCGCTTCTCACCCACCTATGAACCAAGTCATGACCAAGGAACCTGGCGAGCTACTTCACATGGACACAGTTGGTCCAGCTCGGGTTCGGTCACATGGTGGGAAGTGGTACGTTCTTGTGATTGTGGATGATTTTTCTTGGTACTCTTGGGTGTTTTTCATGGAGAGTAAGGATGAGGCTTTTTCACATGCTCAGGATTTGATTCTACGGTTGCAAAATGAGTTCCCTAAGAATGCCATGAGAGTGATTCGCATTGACAATGGCACATAATTCAAGAATACTCATTTTGAAACATTTTGTGCTTCTTTTGAGCCTTGAGATGTTGGACACGCTCTATCTAATTCCGATTGGGTCAATGCCATGCACGAGGAGTTAGAGAACTTTGAGCGAAACTAAGTGTGGGTTTTAGTACCACCTCCACCAGATTACCACCCCATAGGTATAAAGTGGGTTTTCAAGAACAAACAAAGTGAGGATGGGGTGGTAGTGAGAAACAAGGCTAGATTGGTAGCTCAGGGGTTTTGCTAGAAATAGGGGATAGACTATGAGGAAACCTTTGCTCCTATTGCTTGTTTAGAAGCCATTAGGATCCTTTTAGCGTTTGAAGCTTTGAAAGGGTTCAAATTGTATCAGATGGATGTGAAGAGTGCTTTCTTGAATGGGTACATACACGAAGAGGTTTATGTTAGGCAACCCCCTGGCTTTGAAAATCCTAAGTTTCCTAATCATGTTTTTAAACTCCACAAAGCCTTGTATGGTTTGAAACAAACCCTGAGAGCCTGGTATGAGCGTTTGAAAGCTTTCTTGCTTGATAAAGGTTTTAAAATGGGTTCAGTTGATAAAACTTTGTTCCTCCTCAAGCAAAGCACTGACACTCCCTTGGTTTAGATATACGTGGATGATATCATTTTCGGTGGCTCTTCTCATGCACTTGTTGCCAAGTTTGCAGATACTATAAGTAGAGAATTTGAGATGAGCATGATGGGTGACTTTCTTCCTTGGGTTGCAAATCAAGCAAACCCGAGAAGGGACATTTGTGCACCAAGGCAAGTACACCAAGGACCTACTGAAGAAGTCTGATATGGGTCAGGCCAAGCCTCTTTCGATGCCCATGTCGTCCATGATGGCCCTAGATGTTGCTGAGGAAGGAGAAGTCGTGGACCAGAAGGAGTACCATTGCATGATTGGATCAATGTTGTACCTAACGACGATGAGACCGGACATCTAGTTTGTGCTCTGTCTGTGTGTGTGCTTTCAGTCTTCACCACGCATGTCTCATCGTCAAGCCGTCAAGTGGATCATGAGGTACCTTCATTTCACACCTAACTTTGGTCTTTGGTTTTTGGCCTCCTCCTCTCTTTCTCTTTGCAGGTATTCTAATGCGGATTATGCTGGCTGTCGCATTGAGAGAAAGTCCACGCCGGGGACTTGTCAATTTATTTGGTCTTCTCTTGTGTCTTGGTCTTCTCGCAAGTAGTTCAGCATTGCCCAATCCACCATAGAAGCTAAATATGTCACTATCGCTGCTTGTTGCTCCCAGCTGCTTTGGATGATAGCTACTCTGAGAGATTATGGCTTAGAGTTTAGGTGACTGTCCTTTGCTTTGTGACAGCACCAGTGCCATAAGTGTAGCTAAGAATCCCGTTCTCCACTCAAAAACCAAACATATAGAGGTGTGCATTCATTTCCTGCAGTGACCACTATCAGAAGGGTGATATAAACGTGCGCCATATTGACACCCAAAACTAGCTCATAGATATCTTCACCAAACCCCTTGACCATGCCTAGTTTGCACACTTGCGAGGGGAACTTGGGGTTTGTTTCCCGTTTTAGAGGAGGGGAACGGTTAGATGTTGTATAATAGTTTTGTTTTCTTTGTAGCATAGCTTCTGTTTTCTAGTTTTCTATATCATATTGCATTGCATTACATCATGTATATTAGAGCATTTTGAGCTTCATGATTATAACTATTAGATTGAGATTATTCTCTATTTGGGATGTTCTGTATGTACATAATGGTGGTTGTGGCTTAGGCTCCTTTTGATCATTTGATGCATGTAATGAGCTAAGCTATTTTTAAATTGTGAACATGATTAACAACTTTGAAACTTGAAATCTGTTCATCGCTGGGATTGGCATCTAGCATGTGTAGGATATGTTGAGATCTTTAATGTTATCATTTATATGCTAGGTTGCTATGTCTCATGCTTTGAGTCAATCACTTGCTTGGACAACTTGGAGATTCTTGTGCTAAAATTTGAAAAACAAGCTAAGTGATGAGAAAAAATCAAGATGGGTCTGTACTGTCCCACGTCAAGGTATCTGGATAGCTTCCAATTGCACATTTGGGTGAACTTGAGCCCTGTAGTGGATGCCGAAACCATTGTCTTAAGCTTCTGATTATCTATGACATAGGCTTGACATGGTTGCTAAGTTAGGCCTAATGGTACAGATAACCTCTCACACACATGTCTTGACTAAGTCTTGTGTTAAACTGCATACTTTGATAAAATTAAAATTTGATGAAAACACAAGTCTTAGGTTCGTCTTTGACATGATGTGTGACCGTTGCTTTGGGTAGTTCACCTTGTATACACTTGTTAGCACTAGGTTGATTTCCTGCTGATACCTGCTGTGTGCTACTTTCAGTGGTGAACCCCTTCTTGAATTACTTAAACTTGATCAAAATTGCTTACGTGTCATATTTTGTCTCACTTGATTAGTTTGAGAATTTGCTAGCACTTGTAGTTGTTCCTACACACACTTAACAGCATCAGTTAGAGCATCTTTTCAATCTGATTGCTATACTCCTGAAGCTTCTGCATTTCTGCATCCCTTGCATTCATAGCATATTTTGAGGGGGAGTGATAGTTTTTTAGTGCTTGATAAGTGCATGTGTCAACAAGGGGGAGAGTGTTGAGGAATATCCAAGGAGATCTTGTTGAGTGCATCTTGTTGAGTGCATGCATTCATGGGGAGATTGCATTTGTTCAGGGGGTTACACTTTGAGTTGCTTTTGCTACATGTGTTGAGCCTTTGCCTCTTTTGGAGGTCTAGCTGTTTTTAGGTGTTTTAAGGTTTGCTAGTGGTGTTGAGTACATTGCCTCTTCTTGAGGGCTAGCTGTGATTTACTTCATTGCGTCGAGCCGTTGCCCATGTCTTTGGGGACCAAGTTTTTGCTCATTTCATATGACCTGGTTTTGGCTTTTATTTGGCTTTTGGTCATTTGGGTGAGCTCTTTGTTTTATCTTATCTTCTTTTGTGCTTTCTCTCTACTATCATTTGTTGGTGTTGACAATGCACTCATCAAGGGGGAGAGTGCGAACACAAGGTTGAGTGTGCCCTTGTGGTTTGAATTTGTGATGAGTAATTGTCAACGTGATTCGCGTCTTGGGTTGAGTTTGCGAACTAACCATGGTGTTAGTTGGGTTGTGCAACATGTCTCTTGGCTTGTGGTGCGCAGGTGTGGAGCTCGGAGGCGGTGGTCGACAGCGAGGTGAAGGTTAAGTAGGGACATGTCATGCCGATGGACAAGGAGCGGTGAAGGACGGACATGAGGCTTGGACCGAGGGACCAGGAGGCCAGGTGATCAGCCATGGATGCTGACATCTAGGGACATCAACAAGAGCAAGTGTACATGGAGGAGTGACCATGTTGACCGAGTCAAGACAGTAGACGTGCGAGTCGAGTAGAGGCTCTGAAGACTTGGCAGTCAGACGGTCGAGGACGGCGGTGACACGCGTCGAGTGGCGGGGGATGCATATGGAGTACGCTACTCATGGACAGTTTGGTGGGTTGAGCCTCAAAACGATCGGATGGACGGTTTCTGGGTTTGGGCCTCAAAACCTAGGTGGAGGTTCTGAGGAGGAATGGACGGCATGTGGCGGCATCGAGGAGTTCACATCGAGGCAAAGCTATCTCATGAAGGGCGCAGTGGCCGTTGGATGAAGGCTACCTCGGGTTAGACCATAATGCCCTCGGGTTAAGTGGTTCGACTCAAAATATCTAGGGGCGTGTTTGGGATTGTGTAATAGCCCTGTTAAATAAGGATGAGGGAGCCCCAATCTCCCTCAACTCTTGCCATTTCCTTCTTCCACCTCTCTCTAGGTTTTCCTCCCCCCTCTAGGTTCTTCTCAAGAGGTCCACCAATGAACTAGTGTCTCGGTGTAATTGAACCAGTGTTTTTGGTTGGGAATGGAGGCCCTAACCTCCTCGTGTCTTCTAGGATTTGATTTGTGAGGTGCTTTTGTGATTCGCATTCGTGTTCTTGTTTTTTCCCCTTTCTTTCTTGGCTTGATTCATCATTTTGAGAGTGTTTTGATTTGTTCCTTTTGATCTAAAGTGAACTAGGATGTGAGTTGATCCCTTCCACCGAAGGATTTCATCCAATTCCTCACGAGTTCATAGATTGGGGTGATTCAAGTTTTTGGGAGAAAAATCGGCGTTTTTCACGTTCATCCTATTTCCCGTTGATTGGCTTCAAATTAGGCAATGATCTCTTAGAGGTAGCTCACATATTTCCTTGTGACCATGTGGTTAATATTTGGTGGCAATTGGTTTTGATTTGGCTGCAAATCAAACAGATTTTAGTAGGAGGCGATTTTTTTGGCGATCTGTTATGTGCTATTTTGTGACTCTCGGATAGTCCAGGGTTTACCCGCGGACAGTCCGCCACTTGGGTATTAGCCTCATCAAGAACCTGCTTTCAACTTGGTTTTTCACTGATTTGAACCGCAGACAGTCTGCCCCTTGGTCCTGGACTATCCGGTGTTCATTTTTTTGCCAGCGTACAGAATCTGTTCTGTCAGATCGGTTTTCTGATTTTTGAACTATGGACAGTCTAGGGTACTGTACCAGACAGTCCGTCATTCCCTATTTTGTGTTGTTTGTTCCGTTTACTCACCCGTGCTCCATTTTAAGTTTTGTCTTTTGCGTTGGGTTTCTAGTGATCTTGGGAACTTTTCTAGGTTCTCTTGACACCATATGGCTTGTGTTTTGATAAACTTTTGTTGTGTGCCTTTTGGGGGTTGATTTTGGGACAGCAGGCAAATATTTAGAAAGAAATTTGAGGCTCCCATTCAACCCCCCCTCTGGTCGCCATTTTCGGTCCTTCAGTCGGTCCTCCGAAGCCATGTCCTCCACCCACTCCGCAAGCACGATGACCTCACCACCAAGGCTATTTCCTCCGCCCAATTCCTTGCCCAGTCCTGCAAGTATTTGTTAGTGTAGCCCTTGATAGCTTCTATTTTAGAAGATTTTTTTATTACATGACCTTGTTGAGATCAAAAACATCATCTAGGGTTAGGTCTAGTGGGTTCTCTTTACTGTGAATGTGATCTTGAGAGTAGAGAGACAGAGAGAAATAGAAGAAGAACGTGTTGAACCTAACACCATAGAGGGAGATGGTCTAGAAGCCGCCATCTCGTTCATCGGTGAAGTCTATGCATGGGCAGCGACGTTCGGGGAAGAGGTCAATGAAGTCGTCAACATCGATGGAGCGGGGCGGCACGGCTGGTGGCTTCACGTCACTGGCTATGTCCCTCTCTGATCAGGATTAGGGTTTAGGTTTCTGTTGGGAGCTCGGCTCATGGTAAACCTCGTACTCAGAGCCGTCAGCCCCCACCTCTATATATAGCACAGTGTGATAGGGGCCCTCCAGCCATAGTGGGCTGGGCGCCCCTGATCAGGGCGCAGATCAAAGGCCCAACTGGGCCGTTGGGCCCAGTTTGGGATTATATATCAATCTAACAATCTCCCCTTGATCTCCTACCATCTTTCAATTTCATATCATCTACTCTTGTTCATTCCATTACAGATTAGCGCATAGAGCATGTTTCATCGTCATGGTCAATTACCGATAGATTTAACAACTACAACACACCACTCTATTCTAAAATAGATACTTCATTTTGGGCCTTCTTTTGTCTAGGAATTATAGGCTTTCCCTTAAACCCATGTTGGCTACATGTTCTCTGAACATGTTGGGTGGTAAGCCTTTTGTAAGCGGATCTGCAAGCATCTTTTCGGTACTTATATGCTCAAGACTTATGACATGATCTCGGACTTTGTCTTTCACAACATAATACTTTATGTCAATGTGTTTGGCAGCACCACTTGACTTATTGTTGTGAGCATACTATACTACCGGATTATTATCGCAGTATAACTTAAGTGGTCTATAGATGTCATCAACCACCTTTAAACCAGGTATGAACTTCTTTAGCCAGTTCACCTGCCCCGTTGCCTCATAACACGCTACAAACTCGGCATAAATTGTGGACGATGTAGTGATGTTTTGCTTTGAGCTTTTACATGAAATAGCTCCCCCTGTGAGAGTGAATACATATCCAGACGTTGATTTTCTATCATCTCCCACATAATCAGAATCTGAATATCCTACTATATGGAGTGAATCTGATCTTCTATACATCATCATGAGGCTTTTCGTTCCTTGCAAATAACACAAGACTTTCTTTACTAATTTACAGTGTTCTATTCTAGGATTGCTCTAGAATCTACCAAGTAACCCGGTAACAAATGCCAAATCAGGGCGCGTACATACTTGAGCATATTACAAGCTTCCAACAGCTGAAGCATAAGGACCTGTTTTCATTTGATCAATCTCATACTGATTCCTGGGGCACTGAAAATCCCCATATCTGTCGCCCTTGACTATAGGAGCAGGTGAGGGACTACATTTGTGCATATTGAATTTCTTTAAGATCTTTTCTATCCATGCCTTTTGTGACAGTCCTAATACCCCTTTACTTCTATCTCAGTGAATCTCAATCCCTAGAATGAATGAAGCTTCACCAAGATCTTTCATATCAAATTTTGAGGACAAAAACTTCTTTATCTCTAGTAGTAGACTGACATCACTACTAGCAAGTAAGATATCATCCACATACAGGACAAGGAAGATAAAATTCCCATTCTTAAACTTTGCATAGACATAATTGTCCTCTACATTCTCTTTAAACCTAAAATTCCTTATTGTTTGATCAAACTTCAAGTGCCACTGTCTTGAAGCTTGTTTTAATCCTTAAATGGATTTCTTTAGGTGACATCCCATTCGTTCTTTTCCTTCCATGACAAAACCTTTCAGTTGTGCCATGTAAGCATTTTCCTCCAAGTCCCTATTGAGAAATGTCGTCTTTACATCCATCTAATGTAATTCTAAATCGTAATGTGCTACTAATGCCATTATGATTCTAAAGGAATCCTTACATGAGACTGGAGAAAAGGTCTCAATGTAATCAATGCCTTCTCTTTGCGTAAAGCCTTTTGCCATAAGTCGCGCTTTATATCTCTCTATATTCCCTTGAGAGTCAAGTTTTGTTTTGTAGACCCATTTACAGCCTACTATTTTGGCTCCTTTAGGAATTATTTATTGGCATTCATAGATTTCATTTCATCTTCCATGGCCTCAAGCCACTTTGATGAATGATCACTTCTCATGACTTCTTCAAATGAGGTGGGATCATCCTCCATTTGAAATTCCTCAGTGTTGTATACCTCATAGTCAGCAGAAATAGCTAATTTTCTAACTCTTTGAGACCTTCTAGGGGCCTTCACATTTGGCACATCTTCAGTTTCAGACTGTCGTTGCTCTGCCTCATGTGTGGCAATAGGTTCTACAGGATCCTTAAGAATAGGTTCCTCATCGTCATTCATTGTTGCCACAGGTGGAATAACAACAGGTGCTGGCACCATAGTATCTTGCACTGTCGGTGCAGCGACAGCAGGTAGTGAGAAAAATGGCTCATGAATCATCGAAGTGGGCGCATACACCCACTTCTCTTCAAGGTCAATTTCTTGAGCTACCATGCTCCCCCGCATCATTTCATCTTCTAGGAAGACAGCGTGTCTCATTTCCAAAAACTTTGTATGTCTGTTTAGACAGTAGAAACGAAAACATTTTGACTTTTCTGGGTAGCCAATGAAATGGCAACTTATTGTTTTGGGATCTAGCTTCTCAATGTTTGGGTTAAATACTTTAGCCTCAGCAGGACTCCCCCACACACATAAGTGGTTTAGTGAGGGTACTCCTCCTGTCCACAACTCATTTAGTGTTTTGGGCACTGACTTACTTGGTACTCTATTGAGAATATGAATGGTGGTTTTTAACGCCTCCATCCACAGGCTCAATGGTAAGGTGGAGTAACTTATCATACTGCGCACCATATCCATCAGTGTATGATTGCGTCTTTCAACTACTCTATTCTACTGAGGTTCGCCTGGTGTAGAATACTAGACTACTATGCCATTCTTCTATAAAAACCTTGCAAAAGGTCCAGGAACTTGACCATATGGGGTATGTGGACCGTAGTAGTCCCCTCCACAGTCAGACCTGACTATCTTAATCTTTAAATTATGTTAGTTTTCAACTTCTGCCTTAAATATCTTAAATTTATCCAATGCTTCTGTTCTTTCTTTGATTGGATAAATGTAGCCATAACGGGAGTAATCATCTATGAATGTTATGAAGGAATCATAACCATCCACACTCTTTATAGGAAAATAGACCACAGATGTCTATATGAATAATCTATAAAATTCCTACGCTTCGTTTGGCATCTTTCTTAACTTTCTTTACATACTTTCCTTTTATGCATTCTCTGCATTGTTCTAAATCTAAGAACTCTAATGGAGGAAGAATATCATTCTTAATTAGTCTTTCTATTCTCCCTCTCGAAATATGGCCTAAATGATAGTGCCATAATTTCGACGATGCATCATGAGCTCTCTTTTGTTTTCTGTTTACATCCACAGACGAGGATACATTATCATTGTCGCACGCAACGTTCCCATCATCGCATACAACATTCACATCATCACGTAGTGATAACAAATAAAGCTCATTTTTTAAGATAGCAAGACCAACACATGCATTATTAAATGTTATCTTACATTTGCCATTTCCAAAATGGCAATCATATCCATCATTGTTCAAGCATGAAACACTAATCAAGTTTCTCTGTAAAGAGGGAACATAAAGTACATCTCTAAGTAAAAGTGTGAAGCCATCAGTAAGCTCTAGAGAAAGATCACCAATGGCTTCAACATCTGCTCGGACTCCATTTGCAACTTTAATGTGTCTCTCTTCTTTGCGTAGTCCTCGTCGAACAGAATCCCTGTAAGGAATTAGCAACATGAACAGTTGCACCTGAGTCAATCCACCAAGTAGATTTTGAATACTGTACATACAGGGATTCATTTATGAACGTAATAATGTTCTCACCTTTCTTTGCCATGATCATCTTTAAGTAATCGGGACAATCTTTCTTATAATGTCTCGTCTTCTTGCAATAGAGACACTGGTCTTTCTCTACTATGAACTTGTTCTGCTGAGGCTAATGCAGCATGGGACCCTTTCCCTTTGACTTTGAGGAGGAGTTAGCATTATTATTCTTTTTCTTGTTGTCTTTCACATAATTGATAGTGCCACCATTGGTAGCTTTCATTCTCTCCTCTTGCACACACATAGTCATGAGCCTCTCCAAGTTCCACTTCTCAGGCTGTATGTTGTAATTGACAACAAAAGTGTCAAATTCCTTTGGCAAGGAAGCAAAAATCAGATAGATAAGGAACTCTTCCTTGAGAGCCAAATCCATTGGTTTTAGCTTGGATGCCAAATTGCTCATCCTTAGTATGTGCTCTCTTATGCCACCATTTCTAGAGTACCTCTCTATCACCAGCTGATTTATCAGCTGGGTAGCATATGTCTTTGAAGAGCCAGTGAACTGACTCTTTATTCTATCGAGGTCCTCAATGACCGTGTCACACTCTGGGATTGAGCCCATAATTGTAGGCTCAATCATGTTCTTTATCACAGCCAAATATTTCTTGTTGATAGTGACCCACTTCCTATGCTCAAGGTCATATGGCATCTTTTGGGATTCAAAATCCCTCTCTCTAGTTGTCCAAGCGGCATCAGCCTTATTTGTCTCCCTCACCGGTGCCACAGGCTCAGTAGGACACAGTGAGGTGACTACCCAGTCCACCTCAGCCAACATGAAGGTCAGGTCAATCTTTTTCTTCAACTCCATGTAGTTGTCACCTTTTAGAGTGGGGATCTCTTTGATACAACCCATCAAGTTGTATCCGCCTAAAAACACAATTCATATAGACTGAGAACATAAATAATAACAACAATTGCATGCCTTGATTCTAACGTTGGTCAAAATTAAAACATACAACTGTTTATATATTAAATCTACATCACCATTGGGCAGAAATAAAAATAATGCATAAAATCATTAAAAATACAATATTGTTATTAACAACGTTGGTCAGAAAATAACAACATCATAATCATGTCAAAATCTCTTTTTCTCCAATTAAATATCATGTTGGTTCAAAATAACTGGAGAATAAACTATTTCTTTAGCAGCGGAAAACGTAAACAAATTATCTCTTTTTTAGAAGCATTTCCCTGTAATTTCTCTATTCTCTGAAAATTTATCCTGATGGTTCAAAATTTAACATAGAATTAAAACTAGACAAATATTATCAAAAATTACTTCTGAAAAATAAAACTTAAAGTCATATGAACACTGTTCATTTGGCCCAAACCAGTTGAAACATCGAAAATTGGCCCGGCCTGTACTGTTCGCGCGGGCGCTGCAGCTTCCCAGGCCACAACCTGGGCTTGGGCTAGCAAACTCGTCCACCGCGCGTGCCCGCCTGGGTCGAATGTTGGCCCGTTCGCTCTCGTCCGTTGATCTACATCGGACGGTCACGCGTGCGTCAGTCGAGCAAAACCCCCGACGCGGTGGCCTACCCTAAACCCTAACGCATTCGTTGCCTCCCTTCCTCTCTCTTTGCCGGTCTCCTTCCTTAGCGCAGCAGCAGCGAGCGGCGACCAAGCGAAAAAGGGCGAGAACATGGCGCCGTTGTCGGCCCCTTCGCCGGCGCGCGCGCTCCCCACGCGGGTGAGCACGCCACCGTCGAGTGGACTAGCAGTGGCGCCCTTGGTCGGAGCTTGCACATCTCGGTCATCTTCCCACGTGCCGGCGAGGCGGCAGCGCAGTGCACGGCGAGGTAGGCCCCTTCCCCTCTTCCCTTTTCTCCTTTTCTTCATCTCCTTTTGGATTTTCTTCTCTGTTCTTCTCGTATTTCATCCGATTGGGGATTAGGTTTAGGGTTAAGTCAAGTTAGGGTTAGGGTTTGACTCACTGGAGTCACTATTCATCTTCCCCAGTGAGTTCTTCGTGGGTTTGAGCTCGGATTCGAGTTCTTCCTGAAGCCAAGACCTTCTTCTTACTTCTTTCCTTCACCCTGTTAGGGTTAGGGTTCGGTGACCCTCTTTTAGATCCGTAAACCGAATCTCTCACCTCCTTCTAGCTGCTACTCGGTTTTTCTCATCCTATAGGCTAAGCAGTGGCTAGCTCCATGGTCGGATGGAGGAGGAGGTGGCGGCGCCGCCATGGGCCCTCTCGCTGGAGCGCGCGCCGCTGTCAAGCGACCCTGTGTCGGCGTCCTGAGCCCGCGCGCGCGTTGTGGTGACGAGCAGATGAGCGGCGGCTCTGTTCTTTTCTTGCCGCGCGCCGGCGAAGACGGTGGTGCGGCACCTTTCCCCATGCAGTGGCGGTGGTGACCGGCAGTTGTGTGACGCCCGCCACCCCCCCCCCCGTCTCTTTTCATTTTCTTTTACCCGGTTAGGGTTAGAAATTTTGGATCAAAACTAGGGTTAGGGATTCAATTTCACTATGTTTTTCGTTCATCTGATCTAGATCTAAAAGCCCTAGAAGACCTGGCTCTGGTACCATTGTTGAGATCGAAAAGATCATCTAGGGTTAGGTCTAGCGGGTTCTCTTTACTGTGAATGCAGTATCGAGAGTAGAGAGACAGAAAGGAATAGAAGAAGAACGTGTCGAACCTGACACCATGGAGGGAGATGGTCTAGAAGCCGCCATCTCGTTCGTCAGTGAAGTCTACGCACGGGCAGCGATGTTCGGGGAAGAGGTCAATGAAGTTGTCGACGTCGGTGGAGCGGGGCGACGCGGCTGGTGGCTTTCCGTCACTGTCTGTGCCCCTCTCTGATCGGGATTAGGGTTTAGGTTTCGGTGGGGAGCTCGGCTCACGGTAAACCTCGTACTCAGAGCCGTCGTCCCCCACCTCTATATATAGCGTAGTGTGACAAGAGCCCTCTAGCCATAGTGGGTTGAGCGCCCCCGATCAGGGCACGAATCAAAGGCCTAACTGGACTGTTGGGCCCAGTTTGGAATTAGAGATCAATCTAATAGACCTTGTATCCATAGAGGAGGAGCTGGCAGCAGATAGCATTCCTCTGTCCTTTAGAAGGATGAGATAAGACAATAAAACAAAAAGGCTATTAGATATCGGAGCAGATTGATACATCTGTGCAAAGCGATGCAGTAACTGACATTGTCAACGTAAAGTATCATATATGCTTAAATATTTACTTGTGACCAAAATCTGAGGTTGCATCGATTTATTCTCTTATTGTTAGTGAAGTGAGAAAGTTTACCCCTCTCTCTCTCTCTCTCTCTCTCTCTCTCTCTCTCTCTCTCTCTATATATATATATATATATATATATATATATATATATATATATATATATATATATATATATATATATATATATATGTATGTGTGTATATATATATATGTATGTATGTATGTGTGTATATGTATATGTATATGTATATGTATATGTATATGTATATGTATATGTATATGTATATGTATATGTATATGTATATGTATATGTATATGTATATGTATATGTATATGTATATGTGTATATGTATATGTATATGTATATGTATATGTATATATATATTCAGGACAATTATTCTCCGTCCAGCTGTACAGGCAACAGTACGAAGAGATAATTGAAGACTTAGCCTCGAAGGCTCCTTCGGACGATAAGGCTCGCTCCTTCAGATGATAAGCATGAAGGATGCTCCCTCCGTGCTATAAAGCGGGACGCCGGGCGCATTCATTGATCATCGAAGCCTCAGCGGAAAAACCATCGAAGAGCCACTGAATCCTCAGCCACCCACTCTCATCCACCACCCACTCCACCAACTCTCCACCCACACATACACCATGAAGACATGATCTCAGAACGACTCTGAGAATCATCCACCGTTAGTAGTAATCATTCATCACCGTTGTATCACTCCACCTTTGTAAATTAGCTGTGGTCATGCATGCATGTGGACGTGTTCTTAGCCTTTGAGAGGCTTCAATGTGGTGCCTATAGAGAACCTCCTATCGCATATTGGTGTAACTTCTCTTCTGTGTTGACCATTGGAGGCCGTTCATCGATCCCCTGCAGTTGAACATTGTTCTTTGTTTCTGCCTTTTGGTTTCTTTTTTTTCTGAAGAAGCAATGTCTGTCTTGCAAAGCGATGCAGTAACTGACATTGTCAGCGTAAAGTATCATATATGCTTAAATATTTACTTGTGACCAAAATCTGAGGTTGCATCGATTTATTCTCTTATTGTTAGTGAAGTGAGAAAGTTTGCCTTAAATATTTATATGAGGCAAACATTCTCACTTCACTAACAATAAGAGAATAAATCGATGCAACCTCAGATTTTGGTCACAAGTAAATATTTAAGCATATATATATATATATATATATAGAGAGAGAGAGAGAGAGAGCCTCCTATCGCATATTGGTGTAACTTCTCTTCTGTGTTGACCATTGGAGGCCGTTCATCGATCCCCTGCAGTTGAACATTGTTCTTTGTTTCTGCCTTTTGGTTTCTTTTTTTTCTGAAGAAGCAATGTCTGTCAATAATCAAACATGAATAAGGAAACAGACTCCCGCAGGATTGCTCAGCTTTTACAGGTTTTTTCTTTAATAATTATGCAGAAGATACGTGATTAAATGATCCATATTTGTTGAGAAACCATATTTGTTTCATTTTTCAGTCTTGCAGAGGATGCTTGATTTTTTTATCTTTAGAGACTATACTCCTTTAATTCCAAAATGTAGGGTGTTTTATTTTTGTCCAAATCATCCTTTCTAATTTTGATAAAAATTATAGAAAATGTGCCAACATGCAAAACATCAAATTACTTTCGATAATTTCAGCATGACATGTTTTGAGGAAAAAGTCTACTTAACCCCCCCACCTTTCATACTTGGTCTACTTCACCCCCAACTATGAAACCGTCTGTTTCACCCCCTGAACTTTCCAAAATAGTAACAGCGGGTTTGCTACAGTAACGGTTGTTTACTACAGTGATGGTGGTTTGAATTTCCTTTTTTTATTTATTTTTGGTGAATTTTTGAAAAATCATAGTAAATCATAGAAAAATCATCAAATAAAAAATCTAATTTTATTGTACTCCACATGAGTAGATCTACACAGTGAATATATAATACGGTATGCTTTAGTACAATTTTTTTTTGTAGCTTTAGATTAATTGGAAAATCCAATTTTGTCTGTAATTAATTAGAATTTATCTATAACTAGGTTATACATAGTCCAATGAGTACGAAATTTTTACTATAGTTCAAGCATACAATAATTAGCGTACCATGAAAATTTCACCACAATTGGACCATAGAAGCTGCAGCTATGAATTATTCTAATTAATTACAGACAAAATTAGATTTTCCAATTAATCTAAGGCTACAGTAAAAATTTTGTACTAAAGCATACTGTATTATATATTCACTATATAGATCTACTCATGTGGAGTCCAACAAAATTAGATTTTTTATTTTATTATTTTTCTATGATTTACTATGATTTTTCAAAGATTCACCGAAAATAAAAAAAAAATTCAAACCCATCATTACTGTAGCGAACCCACCGTTATTGTAGCAAACCTGCTGTTACTGTAGCAAAACCGCTGTCAAAAAACGCCCGGAGGGTAAAATAGACGGTTTTAGAAAGTTCAGGGGGTAAAAGAGACGGTTTCATAGTTGGGGGTGAAGTAGACCAAGTATGAAAGGTGGGAGGTTAAGTAGACTTTTTCCTATGTTTTGATAGTGCATTTATTTGGTGTCGTAGTTGTTAATGTACTGTATTTTTTCTGTAAACGTGATAAAAGTTAGAGAAGTTTGATCACTTAATTATGGCAAAAACTAAAACATCGTCTAAACTTTTGATTGTAAAAATTTCATGGGCAGCAATTTGATTCGCCCACGAATTCCATGAAAAGATATATGTCATATCACTCAACATCGTCTAAACTGATGAGAAGTCTGAGAACAATCAAATTGGATTGTAAAATGGCGGCCAATAATAAATTACGGATTGATGGAAAATTGAATGGACCAGAGCCCACGCAGGTGCTTGATTGATCGCACTGGGAGGAGTGGTAGAGCAAAGTGGAGTCAGCAGTGATCAACTGATTTCACATCGTCAATATACGAGGAGAGCTAGTAGGTTAGCATTGGCGAAAGGGCCTGTAGCCATCGGAGGCTGACAACCAACAAAAACAGGACTCGGCTACATATATCAGGAACTGATCATATATATTGTGATGCTTAGAAAAAAAATATTATAAAAGTTGACTTGAAGACATGGCATTCAAATCAAAGTAGAAGCAGCCAAATGATTTGCCAACAATAATGCATATCTCAGATATAATATCTGCTAACTCGGTGCTTCTCCTAATCAAGATCCAACAAGGTCAAGCTGATGTGTGGAGCAAGCATCATGCATTACAGTGTATCCAATTAGTACAAGAGTGCTCCCTAATTGTACTAATCAATCGTGTGAATTAGTTTAGCATATGCCAAAGGCTCAAAGTGCAATGGCTAGTCGAACTTGAATAGCTAGCCTCTTGTACGTCTTGATGCCTCCTCTCATAGCTGTATAACCTTTAAGTCACTGGCTACAAAGGATCCAAGCTTGCGTTCTCTGTGGCCACAATGATCCTTGGTCGGTTGTCCTTTTAGAACTAAACTAAAGAGTGTTTGGTTCTTTAGTTGCTCCTAAAATTTATATCACATACGAATATTTAGATATTAACAAGGAGCATTAAATATAGATTAAATACAAAACCAATTACATAGATGGAGGCTAATTTTCGAGACGAATTTTTTAAGTCTAATTAATCTGTCATTAACACATGTTACTATCGCACCACGTTGTCAAATCATGGACTAATTAGGCTTAAAAGATTCGTCTCGCAAATTAGTTGCAAGTTATGCAATTAGTTTCATAATTAGTCTATATTTAATATTCCATGCATATGTCTAAACATTCGATGTGACAGGAATTTTAGAAGTTCATGCAGGAACTAAAGAGCCCCTAACTCATCAACTAGATATTAATGTTACCTTTTGACAAAAAGGAATGGTAACCTAGCATAGCACTGCAGATTAAAATAAATGCAAGTGTTCGTTTCAGTGTAGCCCATGTTAACTTCTGTTTCAGAGCTTTGACTAGCTAGAAGCTTTTACTTCGTAGAGGAGGAGCTAGCAGAGAACATTCCTCAGGCTTTATTTCGAATAAGACACAAATAGTATGAAACAAAACGGTGGTGGCTGCGGATCGGAGATGGAACGATGATATAGTGAACTGATCGATGCACGCAGTAACTTTCCTGGAAGCATATATGCCGTGACATGTTTAGTGCAAAGTAGCATACCTGGACCCTTAATTTGTGGCCAAAATCTGAGATTAAGTCGACGAATCTTTGTATTAGCGTACGTGGAAGGGGATAAATAAAGTTGCTGCGAGGTCTGTAAGCATGTGGACGTTTTCCTAGCCTTTGAGATTGAGGAGTTAGAATCTGGAACCCATGAAGAACTTCAATCCCGTATTGGTATCCTCCTTTTTATGCGTCCACGAGCGACGACCGGAGGCGGAGCATCATCCTGCGGATGCATGCATGGTGGACTACAGGTTTTGACTGCCTTTTAGTTTCCTTTTTCTGAAGACTGCATGCATGTCCGTCAATCAAAATTGAATCAGGAGACCATCTCGGCCATTCATGTGAAGAGGATGGAGTCAAACTTACACCTCGCTCCCACACAGAATGGGGCAGTCTTTATGAAGCTTTTGGCATGATTTTTATTTCGTGCGAAGAAAAGGTATGATTAAATAATACTCAATGAAAACCTCCATAATTAATGGTCTTGTTTTTAATGGAATAATTGATTATTTTCGTGGAGCCGATTTTCCACGAGAACATTGTAAAAATTTCACAGGGAACGTTTTGCTCACATACGACGGTCAGGCTGCCAAATTGTTGTAACTGAGAGGCTCCATTTCACTTCTCGACAAATTTATCTTTGACATGTGGGCCCAATGCAAATAGATATTACATTGGTTATAAGTTATAATCATTAAAGTCATAAGGGTCCAAAGTCCAATGATTCGGGCGTTTCTTTTTTCAAAAAGTACTCATATGGTTATGTGGATCTGAGTTAATTAAGGTAAAAACATTTCTCTAATTTTTTTTAGCACAAAACATTCCTCCAAATAAAATGGAAAAAATCATCAGCATATATATGGGCCTTTCCACTCAGCCCATTTAATCCCTCCGCCCAAGTGTTGAAGCCAGAACATTCATTCGCCTAGATGCCAGCATGACAAACCTATTTGTAAAGCCCGATGCGGCCCAACTAGTTCAAGGATCAGCCACATCTCAACAAACAAGACAAACACCCATGAACAGTGTAGCATTGGGAAAAAGTCTACATTACCTCCCTTAACTTTTGGGAAGTCTGTTTTTCCTTCCTAAACTCTAAAACCGGGTAAACCACCTCCTTAAACTTTTAAAACCATTCGTTTTACCTCCCTGACAAGTTATAAGCGGTTTTCAAATGCGGTTTTGTCTTTTTCTTTTTATTTATTTTGGTTGAATCTTTAAAAAATCATAGTAAATCATAGAAAAATTATAAAATAGAAAATCCAATTTTGTTGCACTCCACATGAGTAAATCTATACATTGAACATATAATATGGTATGCTTTAGTACAAATTTTTTATTGTAGCTCTAGATCTATGATTTCTATAATTACTTCATAGCTGCAGTTTCTACAGTCCAATTGTGGTGAAATTTTTATGGTGGGCTAACTATTGTATGCTTGAACTATAGTAAAAATTTTATACTTATTGGATCATGTATAACTTAGTTATAGATTTATTTTGGTGTATGCTTGTTAAAAAGTATTTATAAATTATAGAAAAGTACAAATCTAAAGCTACAACAAAAAATTGTATTAAAGCATACCATATTATATGTTCACTGTGTCGATCTACTCATGTGGAGTCCAACAAAATTAGATTTTTTATTTTATAATTTTTTGGTGATTTACTATGATTTTTTAAAGATTCAGCCAAAATAAATACAAAAGAAAAAGACAAAACCGCTTTTAAAAACCGCTTATAACTGGTCAGGAGGTAAAACATGATGAGGACATCACATGCCTGGATACAACCACATTAGCAACTTTTGATTCACAGGTGAAATAATCCTTTACCATGATTGTATTTGATACATTTGATGAATTGATGTCGCACCATGATGTGTGTTCATTGTCATTTTCTGAAATACATACATGGATCAAAAAGAGTGTTAAAGACACATGGAAGGCATAGAGAACCAAAGAAGTTGATTGGGGGCCAAGTATAAGTATTCTCAACATCCTCCACTAGGACACCACGTCACTTTTGGCCCATGGAAAGAAAGATCAAATCCAACACGTTTTGGGGCTGGATTCGGACTGCAACACTACACCAACTTGCGACGGCCGCCACGACCTCATCCGGACTTCATTTTGGGCGTTCAAGTACTCCATGGAATCCTTATGAAGTCTACTTTCATATGGATTTAGACTTATGTCTATATCTTGTCTGAGACGGCCGCAATGATCAAATTACTACCGAAAGATTTTCTGTCAAAGGTGTTGTGTCACCTTATTTTGGCCTGATGGGCTGTGTATCAAGTCAGGTCCATTAGGGATGTGTCCTAGGGTTGGAGCATGAACCCAACACCCTGGTGGTTGTCCTTCCACCTTCATATGCCCCTTAGCCACCACCAAAAATAGTTGAGTTTTGTTTTGTTGAAAGTTTAGCCATTGCTACTTCCATATAGACATGTGTGTTGACTAGACCATCTGTTCTACTTGATTCAGAACCCCAACTTCGTGAGTTCAAATTGGTTTTCATCTCCATATATGCAATTGAGTTGCTTGATCTACTTGTTCTTGCTTGTTCCTCAATTGCTTGCAGGAATTACCCTAGTGGTTTGTTTGATCGTGCTCCACAAGATTGCGATGACCATTGGAGGTGGTGTATCGGTTGCTAAGGCGCAGCATCCTTAGATGGTTGTAGTCGGGCCGTGAATGTCATTTCCATCCCCAAATCAAGTTATCCACCTTCTCTCATCGAAAGATCAGGATTTGCCCTAGCGGGTTCATACCAGTTGGTATAAGAGCAATGTTTATTGGTGAGAGACTTCGAATCCTTCGTTGTTTTAAATTTTTCCTGTAGTCCAGAAAAACCAAAAAAAAGTAGATTAGTTTACCCACAATCCTATAAACCCTTTGAGCCTTTGCTAGCACTACTTAGTTAGGGCTTGTTGAATTTTTGGTTGCATCGGTTGTGTCAAGTTGCTAGTCTTATTGTCTATTCCTTTAGAGTTTTGAGTTCTATCACGTTTTGGTCACCACGAGATCCACCATCACCATATACATCTTTGCTTCGTTTTTGCCACCACAGATCCATATGATGTCCGATTTGAGAGTTTAAATACAATCTAGAAAGATAAAGTTGTCTTCTTTCTAATGCATCTGACCTATAAGAAAATTTTGTTCTAAGTGCTCCACAATCTTCCTGGAGATTTCCGCATCTGCTGTAATAACAAGAGTTGTTAAATCTAAATTCGAAGGGGCTGTGTGCAATAGCCTTATTGTTTGGGTTGTCATAGTACCAAACAAAATATTTAGGGCTCTACAAAAAAAAGAAAAAAAAGGAAAAAAAGACAAGAGAAGGAGAAGAAAGAAGGGGTTGAATCTGTTATTTTCTTCGTGTTGTGCTAGTTGCTCTTTTTAGTGACTACCTTTGTGCCTAGGCTCATGTCTCTAGCATGATTTAGCCTAGGACCAGCACAGTACCACCGTTGAACGATTATTTAGCTTGCTTTTGTGACTAACGTGGTCCTAGTACTTCCTTGCTTCAGCCCACCTACAGCTCCACATATTTCGACTACAGCTTGACAGGTGGTGTTGTTGCGGCACCGATACACTTCATTCCACTGTTGCAGACTTGTTGGTTGCTGTCACCTTTTGTTTGGCTTGGTAAGAACTTGTAAGGGCTTGTTTTAACAAGTTGAGTTTGAGAGAATTACAATAGACATATCCTAGTAGTTGATAGGAGGATACATATTATTTTTGTGTTTCTTGTTTTCTACTAATCATGGCAAGTGATACGGAGATTTTTGAGCTGTTGAAACTAGACCCTCATATTCAGGATGTCATTCAACACTTGCTGTTATATGATGGTAAGTTTGATCCTCAAGCTTACATTGATTGGGAGCTAAAAGTAGATAATGAATTTGATGAGCATGACCTATCCGAGAAACAAAAGATTTGTATTGCCTCTAATGTTTTGATTGAATATGCTTTGCTAGAATGGAAACACATTTGTAGGCACAACAAAGTTCCAGAATCTTGAGAAGACTTCAAATTTCTTTTTAGAGATGCATTCATTCCTGCATATTATGTTGATTATTTGCTTGCAAAATTAGACAACTTGAAGCAAGATGGTAGGACTGTAAAAGAATACTACCATGATTTTAAGATTTGCATCATGTTCGGTGGATTAGATGAATGCATGGAAGATGTTATGAGTAGGTTCATGAGAGGGCTCAATTCTAAAATTCGAACCTTGTTAATTAGTAAATCATACATACATATTGGTCAATTGTTTTGTCTTGCCTGAAAAGGAGAGTCTATTATCTTTAAATACTTGCAAGAATGATGTGACCCATAATGTCCAAAATTTGTCCACTCTGCATGCTAATGAAGAGCGACAAATAGTGGAACCCACTACTGATTTTCCTTTGTCACAAAATGAATTACTTGTTGTTTCTTGTGATAAAGAGGACTTGTGTGATGATGATTCTTTTACTCCTATGCCACAAGTAGTGAATAAGTGTGATATTTTTGGCCTGGAACCATACAAATGTGCTAAAGAAAAGATTTTTCATCCTATTACTTGTGCACAAGATGAACTGAATTTGTTGTCCTCTTTAAATACTTTGGGTTATATTGAATTTAATATTCTATGTAATCTAAATTGTCCAAAAGAGAAACTTAAATTTGATTCTGGTTTGCCAAGTTTTAATCATTGTTCGCTTCATGCAATTGGTAAATACGACAGCAAAGGAGAATATTTGGTGCATAAAGTTTATATTTGCTCTAATCTAAAATGTCCTTATAGGCTACAATACCATGAATGAATAGGGGGTTGTACTAACACTAATAATGTCTTGCTAAGTTTTCCTAGTTTTTCTCATATGCAATAGGGTAATCCTGAAGAAAGGGAGCATTGCTAGTTGTGGCTGTGCAGCATAGCCATCGCACTGTGTTCCAACATCAAAGCAAGCACTTTTGAATGCCATTGGAGCAAGTCGAGGATGACTTGTAGCCAAGAAGGGGAGAATGATGAGGACATCACATGCCTGGATACAACCACATTAGCAACTTTTGATTCACAGGTGAAACAATCCTTTACCATGATTGTATTTGATACATTTGATGAATTAATGTTGCACCATGATGTGTGTTCATTGTCATTTTTAGAAATACATACATGGATAAAAAAGAGTGTTAAAGACACATGGAAGGCATGGAGGACCAAAGAATTTGATTGGGGGTCAAGTACAATTATTCCCAACGTCCTCCACCAGGATACCACGTCACTTTTGGCCTAAGGAAAGAAAGAGATCAAATCCAACATGTTTTGGGGCTGGATTCGGACTGCAACACTGCACCAACTTGCGACGGCCGCCACAACCTCATATGGACTCCGTTTTGAGCGTTCAAGTAGTCCATGGAATCCTTATGAAGTCTACTTTCATATGGATTTAAACTCATGTCTATATCTTGTCCGAGGTGGCCGCAATGATCAAATTACTACCAAGAGGTTTTCTATCAAAGGTGCTGCATCGCCTTATTTTAGCCTGATGGGCTGTGTATCAAGTCGGGTCCATTAGGGACATGTCCTAGGGTTGGAGCACGACCCCAACACCCTGGTGGTTGTCCTTCCACCTTCATATACCCCTTAGCCACCACCAAGAATAGTTGGGTTTTGTTTTATTGAAAGTTTAGCCATTGGTACTTCCTTGTAGACGCGTGTGTTGACTAGACCATCCATTCTACTTGATTTAGAACACCAACTTTGTGAGTTCAGATTGGTTTTCATCTCCATATTTGCAATTGAGTTGCTTGTTCTACTTGTTCTTACTTGTTCCTCGATTGCTTGCAGGAATTACCCTAGTGGTTTGGTTGATCGTGCTCCACAAGATCGCGACGGCCATTAGAGGTGGTGTATCGGTTGCTAAGGCGCAGCATCCTTGGATGGTTGTAGTTGGGCAGTGAACATCATCTCCATCCCCAAATCGAGTTATCCACCTTCTCTCATCGAAAGATCAGGAATCGCCCTAGCAGGTTTGTACCAAAATGAATAGTTTTAAAAGTTTAGGGAGGTGGTTTACCCAGTTTTAGAGTTCAGAGAGAAAAAGTAGACTTTCGTAAAAGTTGAGGGAGGTAATTGTGATAGAACCACCCAAAATAACATGCTTTCGGAGGTGCTCATCTTCATCTAGACACTAAGCACCCCAAAAGTTAGCTACATCGGACAGTTCTGTCGAGCGCACCCCAAAGGAGAACTCAAAACAATCCACGTTTTACATCTAGAATCCAATAATGAGTATGAGCTTACAATACTTAGTCTATTTTATACAACAAGAGTTCTTAGGAATTATTTATTACAACACCAGAGTTTAGAGTGCGATAATTAAACAGCGGAATGAAAATAAGCATCTAGCAGAAACGGTATAAGGATCCATCTGTGCCCACCAAAAGAATACTCTACATAAGAGCTACTCCTCAAGCTACACCTACAATAGGGGTAAAATAAACCATGAGTACACAATGTACTCGCAAGACTTACCTGACTAGTGGGAATAGTTTCTTGACTCTCAAGGAGTATGATAGACAATATGGGTTTGTTGTTTTCTTCTTGTTTTAAAAAATATTACTAATAGTTCATCCTTACAGTCAAGTTTTATTAGCAGTCATGATTACTTCATTAGCTAACCATTCTACATAAGCACATGTTCTACTTTCAAGCAAGGGTTAAGAAATTAGAATCATTTCACCATCTTTCATCTTTCAGTTCTTACTACGGTGCTAGACCATAGCCAAGTCATACCGTCTCATGGAAACGGCGATTCATGAACCAATGTATCCCAGCTGGGTACCCCAAAACACACGCCCATTTGTACCCCAGGCATAAACAAGACCAACCCATTTCACTCCTATCACGGGGTCCAGATCCCCATCCAAATTTGGACTCCAAGCCCCCACACTTGAGACCCGGTCTTAGTATGGTGATTAGACCTTCACTTTTTCCCGCCTCCAATCAGTCGGTCTGGAAAGAGCCAGAACCCACGACAAGAGCGTAATGAGCTTTCCCGCTACCATAAATAAGTATGTGCTTAGGATAATAAGTCTATGACCTGACTACCATCCACAGCAACGGATGGTCCTTAATCGACACGAACAGAGAAAATAGTGTAACCAAGCTAAGCCTCGTTGGCCATGGGACACAACCTGGTACACCCACCAATATTCATACCATATCCCTGCCCTATCTCCATTTTTCCTTTCATCATTTTATCATGAGAGTAATTATAATAATCACCTATTGTGAGTAACGGCAGGTTACTCACACTACCAAAAACCTAAGCATAGCAGCTACTCGAACATGTACTAGTAGGGCTCATAGAACAATTATATCTATGCATGTGGTATTCATAAAATTCCTATAACATAAATGCACACAACATATATAAATAGTGATTATCAAAAATAAGGATTATACACCGGGGCTTGCCTTGCACAGGCGCGGTGTCAGCTGAGTCAGTCAGTGGCAGCTTTAGGACCTCCTCCTACAAGAGAATCTCCTCGTACTCCTCGACAATCTCCTCGAACTCTTGATCACCGATGGTCATGATCTCCGCCAACTCATTCTCTATATGCATGCAATGATGATGCAACACTTAGCATTTATGCAACAGCAACTCTTAAAATAAGAATACGCATACTTAGCTACTAAGCTAGCTCTAATGACTAAGTTACTAAGCTAACTATCATCTTCACCAAGCAAAGTGTTGGGTTCAACTAACAAACACCTAGCTTTACAAATGAAGAATATATCTTTATTTCTACTAATGATTTAACGCATCTTTGAAAAAAGAGTATTTAACTACATTAATGCTTAGTCTATTCTAAAGCTACAAAAATTATAGTGAGCGCATAATAATACAATGAAGCTACCATAAAAATTTTATGACTAAAGCTATCACCAATTTACCACAAAAATTCCTACAATAATTCTTCTAACCATATTAAACATTTTTAAATAATTTAATAGCCTCTGGTATCAATATGTATATATATGAACCAAATAGACTAACCGATAGAAAACAATTTTAGGAACCTAACAAAATTTATTTCACAATTTTTGGACACCTACATGATTTTATATGATTTACCAAAGATCAGCTCAAAAATTAAATTAGAAAGTTATTTCTAATTCCTTATGAAAAAGAAAAAACGAATTGGCCCACGCGACGCACCACGCGCGCAAGCGCACGGCGGCCCACAGGCATGGTCCACGCGAGGCCAGCCTGCAGCGCGAGACGGCCTACGGCGAGGGGAATCCTACGCTCATCGATGACTTTGCAAAAGAGACCTCACACTTCTCTCGAATTACAACTAAGTCCTAACCCTATTTTCCCCTCTCCCAAAACTTCTCACTTAATCCTCTGGCCTTTCCCTAATTCACCCGCGTTCACCCCAGCGACCCAGCGCATGGTAGTGTGGCGAGCAGTGGCACTGAGCGCCTACGCCAGCCACCTAGGACTTGTGTGAGCCCACCTAACTAGTCGATCTCCATATCTTACCCGAGCGCCTACTCTAAGCGATAGCAAGAGGTGGCAAGACATGTTGGAGCGAGCTGTAGTGATGCATGACCGTCCATGGTGGCAGAACAGCTGCCCCGGCGATCTAGAACACCTAAGAACCTAACTAGCTTATGAGGGAGCATTAGTAGACTACCGTGGACCTAGCCGAGGTAACAGTTGGGGCGGAGAATGACGGAGAAAGGCTGGCCACATGTGGTCGAGCCATGCAGCGGCGCACTGTGGCAGCACGGTCGCATCAGCGATGAAGGGGAGGTGGTAGCAGTTTGGCTAAGATGCGCAGGGTGAAGAGGGAGACGAGGCAAAGCTGATGGTGCAAGTGAATTGGCTCAGGAGGGACGGTGGGAGAGCTACCCACATCCGTAGCCGAACGTGGCCTTATCGGCCCGATGATGGAAGAAACTCCAAATTAGAGCTTGGCCGTGCTCACTTCAAAGCTAGGTGGGGTCGGACAGCGAGAGGATGGGATGGTAAAGATCTGAATGTGCTAAATTGAATGGATGTGATCGCTCATAGGGTAATTGATGGCGTGGCTCGATGGCGGCAGCGGAGGGAGGAAAAGAGAAAGAGAGAGACGGGGTGTGGCAAGTGGCTCGGCTCATCCTCACCATGGTGAGATGCGGTCGGCCAGATCGTGGAGGCCCACATGCAGGCGCTAGCCAACAGGTGCGCGCTCCCAACCGGCGTGGCCCGTGCAACCGTAGTGTCATTAATAATAAGGCGACGACGAGCCTTACCACATGCGTGCTGTAGAGGTGGCACGCACTGGGCCAGCAATAGCATAGAGATGCAGCGGACAGGCATAGACACAACGATGATGCAACAGTAGTGGCAGTGTCATGGCATGAGATAGGTCGGCAGTGCGGCGAGGCAATAGTGGGCGGATGCAATGGCGAGGTGATAGCACCGGCAATGGCTTCATCATGGCGCGGTGGGCGGCAACAGCTCTACATGGCGGGACCAATGGCAACCGAGCCATAGCTAGGCCAGAGGTAGCCATGGCTAGCCACGTGTGGCAGCATGCGCATGCATGACCAACACGACGACGCCGAGCGCCAGAACATGGTGATCGCGGCCACGCGGCCAACCAGCCCAAAACCGTGTCATGCGTGACTTTTAAAGCGCCCATAAAAACTAAACGGTTGCTTCTAGACCTAAACCATCTTCACCATGCTGCAAGATGGCACATGAGACCTCCAAATCGAGCTATAACTCTACACCACCCCTTAACCCAATCCCTCAAAATAAATTGCTAAACATAGCAATGTCTAGCTATTGACAAACTTGGAAATTTTCTAAGTTTTGAGCTGAATTTGATTTCAATTTGTGATTTCTAAGCTAGTGGAAATACTAGCTAGTAATATCATTTTTTATCACAAGTATTTCACTGTCATCTACAAAGTTTGTACTTCAAACTTTATTTAAGTATCACACACATGTTCTATAGCATTCTTGTTCACTAAAAATTAATTTTAAACCCTACTTGATATACATGAACTATTGAATCAACTTTCGTTTAACATTTTTATTGATCGTTTTTAGTTACAAGAAACTTATCTACACACTCTATCACATACATTAACACATAAACATGATGCTCATGACATATTTTAGCAAATGATTTAGGGTGTAACACCGTGGGTGTTACAGTAATGTGGACTTTTTTTCTTTTTCTTTTCGCAAGCTATGGCCACCGATAGTTATTTTTGTAAAAAGTATCAAAATATAGTATAGATGCAAACTATTATAGTTTATATGGTCTAATTCCCTAAGCCTATATGCAGAAATTCTAATAAATCTCAAAAAGACCCAATATATATGTTTCATAATGGGCTTTAATATTGAAGTCATGACTAGAGGTCGAAGGTGAAACATCAATTAATGTCGTATTGCTAGTTTATGTGAAGGCATGAAAGAGCATGTAACCTAGTGGTTAAGTCTTAGTAGTACCTCTAGTCCTGCATTCTACTCCATATGAGAGCGAATATTATAGGATTCAACAACATTATGCTTTTAGTAGTAGGTGACGTTCCCATCGACAATGAGGCTCCTATGGTGACTTCGTCAATCTTGAGGATTTGCCGACCTAGTCTTCGAAGATGTTCATAGGGGTAGGGTTTGCGTGCGTGCATTCATAGGGTCAGTGTGCGTGTGTTGCGAGCGTCTGTGTTGTACTATATAATCTCAAAAAAAGTTAATGTGGAGGTAAGGGGTTCTTCACCCTATATATATAAGCCAACCCGTCCTAGAAACAGGCCCGGTCCTATCAATTTAGTGGTCTAGAGCGAACCTAGAAATATGGGCCCTTTAATACAACTCTAATAATACAATAATGTTTCTAATAAGTGTAATGCACAAAAAACATTCTTTTCAAACAAGTTATTGTAGCACCCGATTTTAAGAATAAAATCGGATACACACCATATGTGAGCCCAGAAAGTTAAATCTCACATATAGCTACAAATAAGGGTAAAATCAAAAGACAATGCTCAATATATAATGTACTTAGTATAAAGGATATAACCTTAGGCAGCAAACAGCGGAAAGAAAACTCCGATCTTTGGGTGAAGACTCCAATTCCACTAGGACAACTGACTGGTTGATCATAAGCCTAACTCCTCCAGAGTAGCAATCTGGTACCAATCTGAGATTTTTCTAAAGATTTAAAAAGTAAAGCAAGCGTAAGTACATGTTGTACTCAACAAATATAGCATAGGTTCATGAGGCACAAAAGGCTGACACTGGTTAACTATGATTAGCTTTTAATGAGTCATGATTTTAGTAATAGGGTGGCAACAAGTTTATCCACAAGCCCACATAAACACATGATCAGGTAAACATGAATAATGAATAGCATAAACAGTAATCATTAGTGAGCATCTTCATCATTAGTATCATCAGTGTTCATCATCTATTCCGTAAGGGTCCAAGGCTGCTCGTGACCATGAGCATGGCTGATATACCAGTTTTACATACTATAGAGGTTGTACACTTTTGCTGTGAGTCATGATTTATCCTTTTGCCTGAGGCGGCCAACCTCTAGACCCACTACCAAGGAAGGTCAGTAGGGTTCACTATGAAGCCTTTTAAAGGTTCATCTAACAAGTTAGGGCCACTAAGGTTTCCCCATCAATAAGCATGAACCCCCCTCTAAGGAGTGACTAACAAAATACCAAGAAACCAAAGTGCACACTCTTGGTAGGCCAAGATCATACCTATTGGAGTACCTCTTGCACCATAAAGGTAACCACTAACAAGCTAGAAAAGGTTCTCATACTGAGCTAAAGCCAGAGCCATGTAGCCCTTACAGCAATACTATAAGTCCTAGATGTTCACTTACAGATAAGTCCTTAGGGAGAGGATTCTAGAGCACTATAAAAATAGTCCAATGCTCTAGCCCCATGTTCCATGTTGCTAAAAAGCATTTTTAATGTTTATTGCATATACGATTAGTCAAGTTATAAGATCATGGCTTTAGTTGAGCACTAGCATCATACTACCCAATGCAATAACCCATAGGAATCAAGAAATCTAGGATATCATATAGCTAGGAAAATTACTGTAGTTGCCAAGGTAGACACATGCATATGATTAAATTATTAAAGTGAATAGGACAACAAGGATGATCCTATTCTATACATGCCTTAAACTCATATCCTTCTTCTATTGAATTGTAACCTCTAAAGAACTTCTTCTAGATCACCAACTTGTTTTATATCACCAACGCAAAGCTCACCGATTGGACATGATCATAAAGCACCACACAAGCATCCATGCAATCATACACGAAGCAAACAATAGATCTAAATTAGAATAGTACACCAAACATAAAATCAAGATGAAATATTTGTAAAATAAATCTACGTCTCGCTACGAACACACATACATGAAAAGCACTCTAATCGGAGCTATAACAAAAAGTTATGAATTAAACAAGATTTCCTTTAATAAAATAATAGATTAAATCTAACCTTGAATTTCAAAAGTTGAAAATATATTTAACAGTAGGATGACCATGTAGATTACTCAATTACGAATCTAACGCAACTTGAATGGATCAAAATAGAGTTACAACGAAGATTTTATGGCGTAAATAACACTAGTGGCAAAACTGTAAATAGATGAAAGCATATTTTGAATCCAACCAAAGAAACTATGTTTTTAAAATAAGAAAACGTATTTTAAATCTAACAGAGGGATTTTATGCTTTCTGAAAAAGAAAACGTATTCTGAATCTACTAGAAAGAAACTACGCTTTTGGAATAGGAAAACGTATTCTGGAACTACGCCATGGACTATGGGTTATATTACATGAAACTATAGGGGCTCTTTTGCAAATAAACCCGACGATGGGGTACGGGCGATCTTGGACCATTATATTGAATCAGGATGACCCAAATTAGAAAGGAGGGGGAGAGAGAGTCATTAGCCGGAGAAGAAAACCAGCGCGGTGGATCTCCATTACTGGCAGCGAGAAGCTCCTCGGAGTGCTTGATTTGGGTCCTAGAGGCCACGGTTTGACAAGCCGAGAGCATAGAGAATAAGAGAAGATGGTGAACTCACTTAGGGCCTTCTTGCGATCGACAGCGGGTCTACAGTGTTGGGCAGTGCAGCGGCAGCGACGACGGCGACGATGAGAGGAGGAGAAAAATCTAATTTACTACACGAGGGATTTCCCAAACTAGGGGCTCCCCTTATGGTAGTTTTGGTGTGCTTTGCCCAAGGAGTTAGTACATATTTATAAGGAGAAAAAACTTCCTACATCTACATCAACTAGCAATATGGTACTAATTGATGTTGCACCCTCCACATTTACTAATGGACCTAAATAATTATTAAAGCCCATTACTAAATAAATGCATGGGCCATTGAGATTTATTAGGATTATTGCACATGAGCTTTGAGAGTTGGTTGAAAAATAAGATATATTATTTATTTTCAGAATTAATTAATTTTGAGAATAAAATAATTCTAGAACAGTCCAGAATTGATATTTAAGCCACGAAAAATACTCCAAAACCTCCAAAAATTTGTGGAAATTTCTCAAAGACACTTTGGAACATGATGAACCCAAATAAAGTATTTGGAGCTCATGAAAAGATTGTTGGGAACTTGGAACATAAAAATTAAGGTAAAGGAGGTAGGAATTGAATTCCAGAAAGAAGCTAGAACATTTCTAGAGATAGATATTCGTCTCCTAAATATATTTTTTAAAAAAACACATTTTACACATAGAAACACAAGGTGCGACCGGCACAAATGCAACAAACATGTTTCTACCTTAAGATAAATTTTAATCTAATGAAAATTTATTATATCTCCATGTTTTCATGAGCGTAAAAATATAAAATTAAATCATTTTAGCTCTATTTCAAGAGAAGCAAGTTTTAGGGTGTTATAATTCTAACCCCCTTAAGATGAACCTCGTCCTTGAGATTCGGAAGATGGTGATAAAAGAGATACATATTCTCCACCTTTGGATTCTTCTCTACTTTGCATACCTGTTAACCATACTCTAAGTAACTTGTCAAACTAATTCCTAGATTCTAACATATACTCCAAACAATACTCAGGTAACTCCAATCACTAGGCCACCTTTCCTTTTTAGTCCATAATATTAATTTTTTTCTTAAAATATTCACCTTCCAACAGAGCTTTCTTACTTTCTTAGTCTAAAGTAGATTATATTGCCAACTTTCAAACATTAATGACTTCAGATGCTCAGATCAAGTTGCTCAACTCTCAAACAACTATTCTTAGTCCATGGTGTCATACAAATATTCTTAGCATAACTCTCTCTTGCTAAAGACATTGGCAACGACTTTTGCTTCTCTAAGTGATATCACTTTTCCAAGTCATAAAACCTTGATTGCTTCAATCCAAACCTTCTTGTCATGCTTAATATATCATTGGGATTTCCTAAGACTCCATAGAACCATATGTAGTTATCAGATATCTCATTCCTATGTCATCAATGTCTACTTGTCCTCGGTATGTTGAAGATTGGACTCCTAGCTGAGGATAGCTCGAATTGCAGAGCCATATTGATGAATGCATCCATTCCTCGTAGATGATCCAATAACTTATCAACCGAGCAAAGGATACTTACTTTGGATGATGAAACCCTTAAGTGATATACATCCTCTGGATACCACCTTTCTTATCAGATTAACCGATTCTTCCAAGTGAGAGCTAGAGAGCATAACTAAACTTCATATGGCACCTTGAGCATTTGGACCCTTCTTAGTTAGATAGTTGGCATAAGCATGATTGTCTATCTTATTGATCTCCTCCAAAGGTATTTGTTCCTACAAAGGTTTTGATCCTAGGACCTGTGGGTTATGGGCCACCACGCTTCCGTTGTGCAAACTAGAACGTATGATACTTTATTTTGCAAATTCTTCAACTTGGCTACCCCCTTAAGAAAAATTAAACTAGGGGACACAAAAAGGGTAGCTTACACCTTCTTCCAGATGAGCTAACTAGTATCAAGACGTTCTAACATCCCAATGAGACTCTTGTGTATGGGCAAGGACAAGAAATCTAAAATTCCTCACGGGATGAAAAACATCAGTGCAGTCAAATAGCCATAACTCTCATTCTGTTAGTCCAATGAAGTTGTAGCTTGTACCATTGGAAAGCTTATCAAATCCTCCACAACTTCCTTGTAGAACACTTTTCCAAATTCTACAGTTTAGGTAGTCGAAAGCAGTGCACAATAGAAACTATTCTAGGCTTCAAACAGCATCAATGTATCATCTTGTGATTTTCATAACTCCATAACCAACATAGCTATCAAGGTGATTCTTGTGGTTAGAGAAAGATATTGAAGTCTAATGTCATCCAGAATTTTGTCATGATTTTTGGTAGTCCAAAGACAAAGATATAAATTGCTAAAGATAGGTTGCTTCGAAGGCACGATAGAGAAAACAGGAGAGAACCAAAACCCGACTATTTATTTCATTAATCCTTATACCTTAGGCCTATAAACTAAATGAAATTATGGGAACACCCAACAAGATCATTGCAGTCATTATAAAGATTCAAAACAATCATAAGCATAATGATAATTCAACAAAACAATAAAGGTGCACAATTTAATTATTAACTCAACTTGCATACTATCGTCCTCATTATACTAGGGTAACAATCCTAAGACTCATCTTTAGATTACGCAAGAAGGTGGTGAGGAATAGTTCTAAAAGCATATCAAATCAAGAAGTGAAGATGAGAACAAAGACTTTAAAATAAGCACCAAGGTAGAGATGAATAACAACGGTAGAGATATAGTAGAGAAGAAAATATCAAGGTTCATAGAGCAAGGGTTTTTGTAGCAACTTCTAAACCTTAGAACAACTAGTTTCTACTAGGCTTATGTCCTATGGTCAGCATTACTTTGATACCACTTTGTAGCACCCGATTTTAAGAATAAAACCAGATACACACCATATGTGAGCCCAGAAAGTCAAATCTCACATATAGCTATAAATAAGGGTAACATCAAAAGACAATGCTCAATATATAATGTACTTAGTACAAAGGATATAACCTTAGACAGCCAACAACAAAAAGACAACTCCGATCTTTGAGTGAAGACTCCAATTCCATAGGAACAACTGACTAGTTGATCACAAGTCTAACTCCTCTAGACTAGCAATCTAGTACCCATTCGGGATTTTTCAAAAGATTTAAAAAGTAAAGCAAGCATAAGTACATGTTGTACTCAACAAATATAATATGGGGTTCATGAGGCTCAAAAGGCTGACACTGGTTAACTACGATTAGCTTTTAATGAGTCATGATTTGAGCAATAGGATGGCAACAAGTTTATCCATAAGCCCACATAAACACATGATCTGGTAAACATGAATAATGAATAGCATAAACAGTAATCATTAGTGAGCATCTTCATCATCAGTATCATCAGTGTTCATCATCTATTCTATAAGGGTCCATGGCCGCTCGTGACCGTGAGCACGGCTGATATACCAATTTTAAACTTTGCAGAGGTTGTACACTTTTACTGTGAGTTGTGATTTACCCTTTCGCCTGAGGCGGCCAACCTTTGGACCCACTACCAAGGAAGGTTGGCAGGGTTCACTATGAAGCCTTTCAAAGGTTCATCTAACAAGTTAGGGCCGCTAAGGTTTCCCTATCAATAAGCATGAACCCCCCTCCAAGGAGTGACTAACAAAATACCAAAAAACTAAAGTGCACACTCTTGGCAGGCCGAGATCATACCTGTTGGAGCCCCTCTTACGCCATAAAGGTAACCACTAACAAACTAGAAAATATCCTCATACTAAGCTAAAGCCAGAGCTATGTAGCCCTCACAGCTGTACTGTAAGTCCTAGATGTTCGCTTACAGATAAGTCATTAGGGAGAGAAATATATAGCACCATAAAATAGCCCAATGCTCTAGCCCCCTTATTCCATGTTGCTAAAAAGCATCTTTTAATGTTTACTGCATATACCATTAGTCAAGTTACAAGATCATGGCTTTAGTTGAGCACTAGCATCATACTACCCAATGCAATAACCCATAGGAATCATAGAATCTTGGATATCAAATAGCTAGGAAAATTACTACGGTTGTCAAGGTAGACACATGCATATAATTAAATTATTAAAGTGAATAGGACAGCAAGGAAGATCCCAAGCTATACTTGCCTTAAACTCATATCCTTCTTCTATTGAATTGTAATCTCCAAAGGACTTCTTCTAGATCACCAACTTCTTTTATATCACCAACGCAAAGCTCACCGACTGGACATAATCATAAAGCACCACACAAGCATCCATGCGATCGTACATAAAGCAAACAATAGATTCAAATTAGAATAGTACACCAAACATAAAATCAAGATGAAATGTTTGTAAAATAAATCGACGTCTCGCTACGAACACATAGACATGAAAAGCACTCTAATTGGAGCTATAACGAAAAAGTTATGAATTAAACAAGATTTCCTTTAATAAAATAATAGATTAAATCTAACCTCAAATTTTAAAAGTTGAAAATATATTTAACAGTAGGATGAACATGTAGATTACTCAATTACGAATCTAATGCAACTTGAATGGATCAAAACGGAGTTAAAACAAAGATTTTATGGCGAAAACTGTAAATAGATGAAAGCGTATTTTGGATCTAACCGAAGAAACTACGTTTTCAAAACAAGAAAACATATTTTGAATCTAACAGAGGGATTTTACGCTTTCTGAAAGAAAAAACGTATTCCGAATCTACTAGAAAGAAACTACACTTTCAAAACGTATTTTGAATCTAATAGAGAGATTTTACGCTTTCTAAAAGAGAAAACGTATCCTGAATCTACTAGAAAGAAACTACGCTTTTAGAATAGGAAATTCAGAATAGGAAAACATATTCTGGAAGTGAGCCATGGATTGCGGGTTATATTATGCGAAACTGCAGGGGCTTTTTTGCAAATAAACCCGATGATAGGGTATGGGCGATCTTGGACCATTGGATTGAATCTGGATGACCCAAATTAGAATGGAGGGGGAGAGAGAGTCACCGGCCGGAGAATAAAATCAGCGCGGTGGAGCTCCATTACCGGCGGCGAGAAGCTCCCTAGAGCGCTTGGTTTGGCTCCTAGAGGCCACGATTTGACGAGCTGTGAGCACAGGGAATAAGAGGAGAAGATGACAAACTCACCTAGGGCCTTCTTGCGGTCGCCGGCGGGTCTATAGCGTCGGGCGGCATGGCGACGACGGTGACGGCGAGAAAAGGAGGAGAAAAATCTAATTTACTATACGAGGAATTTCTCAAACTAGGGGCTCCCCTTATGGTAGTTTTGGTGTGCTTTACCCAAAGGGTTGGTACATATTTATAGGAAGAAAAACTCCCCACATCTACATCAACTAGCAATATGGTACTAATTGATGTTATACCCTCCATATTTACTAATGGACCTAAATAATCATTAAAGTCCATTACTAAATAAATGTATGGGCCTTTGAGATTTATTAGGATTATTGCACATGGGCTTTGAGAGTTGGTTGGAAAATGAGATATATTATTTATTTTCAGAATTAATTAATTTCACGAATAAAATAATTCTAGAAAAGTCCAGAATTGATATTTAAGCCACGAAAAATACTCTAAGACCTCTAAAATTTTAGGGAAAATTTTCAGAGACACTTTAGAATATGATGAACCCAAATAAAGTATTTGGAGCTTATGAAAAGATATTTGGGAACTTAGAACATAAAGATTAATGTGAATAAGGTAGGAATTAAATTCTAGAAAGAAGCTGGAAAATTCCTAGAGATAGATATTCGTCTCCTAAACGTATTTTAAAAACACATAAGGGGCCCTCTAAATGTGTTTTGCACATAGAAACACAATGTGCGACCGGCACGAATGCAACAAACATGTTTCTACCTTAAGATTAATTTTAATCTAATGAAAATTTATTATTTCCCCTTGTTTTCATAAGCATAAAAATACAAATTAAATCATTTTAGCTCTATTTCAAGAGAAGCAAATTTGAGGATGTTACAGTTATACATCTTACCTTAAAAATTCTTCTAACATTTACTGATGCGAAGTCATTGATAATGGCATCAATATCAATTTCATCTAATAATTTCTTCTCGATGCATAAAGTTGTCAAACCATTTAATCTTTCTTGAGTCATTATGGACCTCAAATAATTCTTCAATAATTTAAGCTTTGAAAAGGTTCTTTCAGCAGAGCCCATAGCCATAGGCATAGTTAATAGGATTTTATAAGCAATGGAAATGTTAGGATAACAATCCACTTCTATGACAAACTCAAAATTCTCCATAGCAGATGTTAACCTATCTGGTAAAGTAAAATGCATAACACATAACTCAAAAATGAAGTCATTTATATCAACATCCGAGGAACCATCTAAAGAGAAAGTTTCTACAAATTTAGTGCATTGGTCTTTTAGATCAACACCATCCAATGACTGAGGGTATTGAATTCATTAGAAATCCAAATATTCCATTGAATGACTAGAGTCCTTGAAATTTGCTTTTCAATGAACTAATTGCCATATCAACCATAACCAAAAAATAATTAACTTCAAAATCCTTCTCAACTTGCAAAATAGCTTCACTGTAGTCAATTTTATCAAATTGTTTCTTCCTAAGAGAGCGATGCATTACTAGAAATGATGCCTCTACTCTCATTGCAAGTGCAATTTATGTGGCAGCAACCAGACTATCAACAAACCCATTATTTCTATGCTTTTATAGGTGGGAATGACACCCTAAGGAGGTGCACCGAAGGTCCACCAGGAGGAGATCCTAGGGGATCAACAGAATCACCTTTCCCTCCTAGGATCAGCCAAACCCTAGATGGTGCCATGTCCTTGTGGTCTTGATCTTCCCCGTGTGACTTTGGTTGGAACCAAATTGGAGTGGAGTTGGCCTTCTGGTCTTTGTATGTGTGTTGGTGATTTGTTGGGATCAGAATTTGAACTTATTCGCCATATTTCATGTGTTTTCCATGAAAAGATTCATGTGACCAAAATTTTCCAAGTACATGTGAAAATATGTTATTTGAAACTAAATATGAATGTTAGCAAGGCTAGGTCTCTATTATTTCTGAGAGAATTGACGGTCAAATTTGGCATTTAGTGACCACTAACAGAGAGACGGAGGGCGATGATGGAAGTCTAGCTATGGGGCGGAGGAGCGGGTGGAGAAGGCTGAGCAGAGAGGGTGGCTACACTAATCAGCAAATGTTCGCTAGATTAGAAACCAACAAACCATCAATGAACCTACATGATTTTTTTAGAAAAATTGTTTGTACAACTTTTGTTTTTTTGGAATGTATACATATAACTTTTGTGCATTACATTTTATGAGACAAAACTTATCACCACAATTTGTTATCTCATCCTTTTTAATAGAGATTTCATATAATTTTATAATCAACTTGTCATGGCAATTTTTATATAAGACCTTTGCAACCCATTTTTTGTTCATAACAATCAACGGACAAATTTTTCCTAATAATTTGTCAACAAAAAAATTCTAACTAAAACTTTCTATACCAAATTTTACAAATAATGTAACTTATACATATCTTTTCGTTGTTCAACGTCTCAAAAATTTATACACAACTTATCCAACATAATATTTTTTATTTAATCCTAAAAACTTTTTTGACTTAAAATTTGTTCATAATATATAGAAGAAAAATTTTAGGTTATGACAGTAAAAATTAAAAAGAAAAAGGAAATAAAAATAAAAAAGAAAAGGAGAGGCGAGAGGGGTGTCACTTACTCAAGACAATACCGTTAGTCCGTAACTTGTAATCCGTAGGCCCACGAAGGCCCAAGCCCAAACCTTGCCAAAACCCTTGTCCCGTCCTGCTCACTACCGTCTCCGAGCGCCACCGCCGCCAACGCCACCGCCGACGCGCGAGAAACCAGAGGAAGAAAAGGCCAACCGATCCAGCAGCGATGGCGGGCGGGGGCCTGCTGGGGGGCGCTTTCTGGGCGACGCGGGCGCTGGAGGTGGTCAAGCGGAACGATTCCCCGGGCCTGCTTTGGAAGCGCATCAAGCTCACCACCACCCGCAAGAACAACGCCAAGAAGCGCCTCAAGCGACTCTGGCAGGTCGGCTACCTTCCTCCTCTATTACGTTCCCACTACGGTGCTATCCGGTCAGCGTTGTGGGGAGAGCTAATGGGCTCTTCGCCGTCTCTTCGACCCATTCGTGGTTCATGTTGGTTTGATTGTTGCTTGCTGAATCTTCGGCTTGATTTTCCAATGGACTTAGCGTTGTGGGGAGAGCTAAGGGGTTCTTGTCTTCTGGGAGGGGACGACGATGACGAAGTTTACACAAAAGACTGAAAATATTTATCTTAGCCTTACCGAATCGATGTGGGGATGCTGTGTACCCTGTCAGGAACTCGTTTGTATTTTTGCTTTGTTAAAATTAGAACTTGATTTTGCACCTTGTTGGTTTGTTCTTCCTGCTGCTTGGCCATCAATATTAAGGGAAGCTGATAAGCTACCTCCAGGGTAAAACTGGAAAACTTGCTGGTTACCACGAATCAGGTGCAAGAGGTTGCAAGAAATGGTTAATGCTTCTAGATTGGATTATTAAAGTCGACTTGTGTCATTCAGGAGTTGCATAAAAGGTTACAACTGATGATTTGCACATGTTATTCCTGGAACTTGCCACCAAAATTGGCAGCCTTTTTTTTTCCTGTATATGAGATTTTCTCATAATCATGGGCACGTCTGTGCGATAATTGCATTTGTCAACCAATAGGAGGGATCTAATCCCACAAATATCTTTTTTTTATTCAGTCATTTACTGAAGCATTCTGTCTATTGGTCTCAAATGTCGTGGACTAGTGTAAGTCTTTGAAGTATATGGGCAGTTGAGTTGCCTTTGTGTTAAACTTAGCCTCTAGGCTGGCAGAGCTCGGGTCTAATTACGGTGAAAAAAATAATCTCTATTTTGATGAAAGATTAACCAGCATCTAGCATTAAACACTACTTAGTGGATCTTTAATTGCAGTCAGGGTGTTTCTGTATTTCTGTGTTGTTTTGCACATGGAGTTAATTGCTGGATTGCTGTTTGTCTTCTCTGGCAACTAGGCTTGTGCCTGTCAATTGCTATGTGCTCGCATCATGATCACATAGGCAACAGATTGCCATGGAGTACATCACATCGATACCAAGCTCACTAATAAGATAGTATTTTGGTTGACATTTGTTCACAAAATTACCACATTTCATACATGTTCATGAAAATTGGTGCTGCAGGCAGTCAGAATCATTCACTACCAATAGCATCCTCAGTTCACTGCTGTGCTATACTCTTTGTTTTCTGGATTGATACTGGATTTATCCTGCTCGTGCCTGAATCTTATTTCTGCAAGCATCAATAGTTGCTCCTAAGTTTCCCTGTTAATCCCTTGATTTTTTTTTAATTGAAACTTGTGTGATTCATGAGTCTAGCTTGTTGCAGATCAGAGTGTCTACTGTCTAGAAATGTTGGCAAAACCTCTTCCATTATACATGCCCAAATGTGACATATATGATACAGGGGAAAATGTTCAGTACAACCCATATCTTCGGTGGAATCCTGAAAACCCCCAAGATAAACATACTTAGGAGCTTTCAAAAAAATCAAAATGATGCTTATCCATACTGCATCTATAGATGTACATTGCCACAAAATTTGAGATTCAAACTCATTTTGTAAAAATTCATACGAAAATAACAAATTTCATGCAGAATTTTGTCTTCTAGTGCATATGCCCCTCAAATTTGTTATTTTCGTATGAATTTTTACATGTTGAGTTTGAATCTCAAATTTTGTGGCAATGTACATCTATAGAATGCACTATGGATGTGCATTGTTTCAAATTTATCTTAAACTCCTAAGTATATTTTTCTAGGGGATTTTCACAATTCCATTGAAGATGTGGTTTGCACTGAATATTTTCCTATGATACAGTGCAGCCACAAGTGCAGAGTCCTTTTTTGGTGGGATCAGTGTTAATGGACACTTGTTTGGTTTGATAGATGCGTAGCGTCACTGAAGATCGTATGTTTGGAAAACCTAGATTTAGGTCCATTTAACTTAACTTTAAGAAAATCACCATCTGCCAAGCTTAGTTTTCTTACTTGCTCACAAATCAAAAGTATGCTTTCGTCAAGTTTTGATCCTTCTCTTCTATTGCATTTTATAGATCTTGTGTTTCTTTCCCCTGAACACGCTACCTCTGAGCTGGTGCAGTTTTGCTGCACAAGAGTATTGAATGGCCGTTCTGGTCACTTGTTTTATCTTGATCTTTTCTTTTATTTAGATTTAGATATATGGAGCATAATGCACAATTATTCAAGTTACTTCCATTAGATGTTCCTTACATTTCTGTAACAAACCGATGATAAAAGAGTAAAAGACATAGTACAAGTGTGTTATCTTGCTTCTCTAATCTGATACCATGCATCTTACTAACTGGCTTTAGATAATTTTGGAAACAGAATTGTATGTACACCGCATCATGATTCAGAATCCTTGTGGTAAAGCCCATACATGCAGAGATATTGATTTCATTATTTAGGTTGCTCACTCCTGAGGCAGTAATTATTCATTTTTTGCACCCAACTCTTCCTTTATCCAGTACTATCAAGTTGTCCCGCTAATTGAGTCGGTAATCGGTCACTTGACCTTGATTAGGCTCTATGACTTGGTTTAACTGACCAGAAATCAATTCGTCTGATTAGTCATCGACTAATCACGATTAATCTGATGATTAGGTGGTGGACGACTAGACAGCATACTGGGCTGCAGCTGGACCACTTGGGCTTTCTTTTTTTTCACCCCAATAGGGTTTCCCTGTACCCACTTGGGCTTGTGGTCTTGCCTCATGGATCTCTGCTTAGTGCTTATATGATACATAAACATGTGTGTACAGGAGTACATGACACTTCTTTCACAAGTAACTGACCAACTGGACATCAAATCTCACAAGAATTTGCTGCTCTAGTGCTTTTATATTCTTGTTGTTTGCTTTATACCGTATAGTATATCGGTTGTTAAATATACAGAACGATTAGGACCGAGGGGCTGGTCAATGACTAATTGCGACTAGTCGGCTGGTTGGTCCCATTGCAACTAGAGTCGGCTAGACAAGTTGATAACATTACTTTTATCTGATGTTCAAAAATGCTCAATGGATGGATCTCATGTCAATACCTAAATACCTTGCTATACTAAAGTTAGGAGCAAATACTGTTTCCTAACCTTTAGGTCTGTTCCTTTCATCGAATTTAGAGTTGAACAAAGCTAAATTCTTGGATCTCATATAGGTGTCTTCCTACTCAGAAAGTTAAGGTTACAAATACTTTACCTTTAGGTCTGAAACATTGATGAATAACATGCAATAGTGAACAGCAGGGCTTCCTGCTTGCAAGTTTGATTTGCACGTTTTGGTTCAGTAGTCTCTTGCAGAACTGTCTTTTCATTGTTGCTAGGATCCAGCACTTCATACCGACAAGCAAGTAATATTTTGCAATGTTTTATCACAGAATGAGGCGGTTATAAGGGCTTGTGGTGAATCAGAATCCAAGTCAGGGTCAAACACGGCTTCCACGGCTGAGAAACAACAGTAGCTTGGAGCTGAATACACAACTGGAGCAGGTCCTATGACCTTCTCATGATAAGCTGAAGCCTGAACTATTTCCCCCAGTATTTTGAGTTTGCTGTCCTCAGATTGAAAGCCAAGTGCGTGTGTAAATCTTACTTTCTTCTTTCAGAGGACATCATTGCTTGGTACCACATGCAACCTTGCCCCCCTCCCGAATTCCATCGTTTTCGATTTCGCTGTTTCCATGTTACTTCTGGAAAAAAAAAACTACTTTTTGAGCTTGTTTTGCTTTCATCTATTCTGCATCATGCCTAGGTCACTCTAACTCCTATTCTGCATATGCTGATATGCTGTATTGTCTGCGGTAACGTAATGCATTGCACCCGTTGCTGTCGTTGACATCAGCTTCCCACCATTTTTTGAAGCTTGCAAGTTTGGTTAAGACATGTTGTCCCATGTGGTGTGCTATGTGTTCCATACTCTCAGCATGTGCTGATGTGCTGCATTAACAATATACGGTGATGGTACAAGGAAGCACGCAACGAAATGTCAGCCTGCGTGTGCCGTTTGCAAGCTGTGGGTTGGCGAATGCGGTGGACGGTGGTAGATTAAGAACCGAGACAAGATACGGCATGATATTTTACTTTCCTCATGATGTTATATCAATCTAAATACAGTACATCGTGCCATTCACTGATTGGTACTCTTTTCGGCTGAGTAAATTAACTTTTGGAGTTGTTCTGGGTAAATTTTTTTTTTATGTTCAGAGACTGAATTCATTGAAACAAAAATAGTATAAGTAGATATGATATGAAATATATCTTCGTACTATATTTTATTGAAATCATGTTAGTGATGTTTTATATAAACTTGGTTAAATTTTAAAAGTTTGACTTAAATTAACTTAGTTAATCTGTTTAGGGACTGAGGAAGTAGCACTTTATTCAGATTGAAGGGTGATTTTATTATATGCCGATTATGGAACGTAGGAAAATTCTTTCTAGTATGAATTCAAATGAGCTGTATTTTAAGCCTGGGGCTCAATGGTAAATGGAGAGAAGGTTAAAATTGCAGTGCTAATTGCATGCCAAACGTTGCTATGCTGCACATTAAAAGCATCCCAATTTCTTAGGTGCATCCTCGCAATGTTTCACGATGCATATTCTTAGCCATGCGTCCTACGTCATTTGACCTTTTTCTTGTCAAAATTTTGTGAAAAATGTGGTGACCTCGTCAAACTTTTGGTGTCAACAACACTTATGCCTAACATTAGCTGCTACAAAGTTACGCACCAACTAAACATGCTTTACTCCTGTAGAACATCCGGAACAACCATAGTTCTAGGATGATTACGAAGTGCAAAAATAATCAAACAATGCATTTGCACAAGTATGGTAAGGTACATTTTGGAGCCTTGGAACTTTCGGCAAATCTTTCTATTGAGACTCATCCACCAAGATACTACCAAAGGAGCACGCACGAGAATGGTTTCTGAAGGCAAAATCAGGTGCTGTTTAGTTGCACTTCATTTTGCAAAAATTTTCAAGATTCTCCGTCACATCGAATCTTTGGACACATGCATGAAGCATTAAATATAAATAAAAAATAAAACTAATTACACAATTTATACGAAATTCACCAGACGAATCTTTTAAGCCTAGGCCTTGTTTAGATCACCTCCAAATTCCAAGTTTTTCACTCTCTCTGCATCACATCAATTTTTGGACGTATGTATGGAGCATTAAATGTAGATAAAAAAATAACTAATTGTACAGTTTGGTTGTAAATCACGAGATGAATCTTTTGAGCCTAGTTAGTCCATGATCAGACAAAGTATGTCAAATACAAACGAAACGTGCTACAGTGTCCAGATTGCAAAAATTTGCAATCTAAACAAGGCCCTAATTAGACTATAATTAGACACTAATTGTTAAATAACAACGAAAGTGCTACAGTATCATTTTCCAAAAAAATTCGCGAACTAAACAAGGCCTCAAGCTAAAAAGCTAGTGAAGTCAAAACTGTTTTTTTGGCCGGAAACCAAATAAAACTACTAAAATGCGACTTTCTGTGGCTTCATCGTTTAAAGACTCAAGTCCTACCAGAGTCCAGAGAGGCCTTGCTCCCTCTTGGCTGGTAGCCTTTACACGTAAGGCTGTGGTGGAAAAGTGACCGAATTACCTAATTTAATTAAAAATGCAAAGTGGCCATATCGCTGGAACCATCAAGCTCTGGGATCCGTGAATGTTTTCGTTAGTGTTAGTAAGTACAAAATACCCACAAGGAAAAGCAGCCAGTAAATTCAGTTTCAAAAGTTCGACGATCTTATGTCTGATTTTCTAAAAGTTTAAGGCTATGCTAGCAGCCGGACGATCCAGATGCCCGCGCATGCTGCTACGTCAGATGGGCCTCGCGCCTCCTTGGTTCGCGAAATGAAAATTCTTGATGTCATATCGGATGTTTCGGAATATCGGAATGGGTTTTCGGATACTAATAAAAACTAATTACATAGCTCGTCTGGAAACTGCGAGACGAATTTTTTAAGCCTAATTAATCCGTCATTAGCGCATATTGGTTACTGTAGCACTTATGGCTAATCATGGCCTAATTAGGCTTAAAACGTTCGTCTCGCGATTTCCAACCAAACTGTGTAATTAGTTTTTTTTTGTCTATATTTAATACTCTATGCATGTGACGCAAGATTCAATGTGACACTTTGGGGTGAAAATTTTTGGGAACTAAACATGGCCTTACTTTATTGTTTCGGAAACACGCTCCTTCTTCTCCTCCTATTCCGCCCACCTCTTGCTGCTGCTGCGCCCCTCGCATCCTCCTGCGCGTCCATCTGCATGAGAGATGGAAAGGGATCACAGCGCGCTTGCCCCAATGCCAGAGAGAGCTCAGTATACGTGCCCCAATACAAGAGAGAGCCCATCGCATGTGCCCCAATACGAGAGAGAGAGGGAGGGAGCACATCGTGCATGCACATGTGTTGAGCCGACTACATGCTCCACCTTGGTGGGCCATGCTTGGTGGTGCAGGGGCGCCTAGTGCAGTGCGTGCTTGCCCGCGAGTCAGAGCACGTGGGGAGCAGCTCCTGTTGAAATATACTGAAACAAGGAGAAACAATTAAAACATATGTTTGTAACATATGTGTGTAACCACTGCAACATATCCAACATTCAGATAAAACACCTGTAACATACGTCTGAAACAGGTGAAACATTTAGAACATACACTTGCAACTTGCAACATAAAAACACTTGCCGCAACAAAAGAATGAAACAGATGAAACATTTTGGAGCATACAGTTGCTACATATGTATGAAAACATATGCAACATACGTCTGGAAACAGATGAAACAGTTTGAACAAACGCTTGCAACATGTCTATAAAACACTTGCAACATATGCAACATGTGCAATATCCCCTGATCTACTTTTACAACATCAAGATGAAATGAATGCAACATACATCTGAAACGTCTAAAACACTTAAACACATGCATATGCAACATAGGGAAATGGAAGGTTGGGCCAGTCGATTTCGGCCGTTGAGGCGGGAGCCGACGGCGAGCCGCGGCGTACCAGCACCGCCCACGCTCGGTGGTGCCCTTGGCTTGGCCCAGGAAGACCTGAGCCGCCACGTCACGTGTGCCCCAGCGGCTATGGCGGGGTCAGCGGCGCGCCCAATGGCGTTGGGTGACGGACGAACGACAATGGAGCGAGCGATGCAGGTGATTGTCACACGGGAGCGAGGGTGCGTAGCGCGGCTGGCGATTGGGAAGGGCACGACGTGGCAGCCCGACGAGCAAGCGCTAGGGAAGGGGCGGACGGATGAGTAGCCACGTCGAGCGACGTAGGTGGCTGCCACGTAGGTGAGCGGTGCAGGAAGCGAGGGCGCGCGGCGTGGCCGGCGACGGGGAAGGAAACGGTGCCGCAACCCGACAAGCACACGCTACAGAAGGGGACGGACGGATGAGCAGCCACGCTGCTTTGGGGCTGAGCGAATAAGCACGAAGGAGTGGCTGTGGGAATAGAGATTTGTTTTTTTTATTTGGGACTCGCTCCTGGGAGACATGTCCGGACACAGAGTCACGAACGGACGCCCTAAAGGAAGTATTTCGGAAAGTTTAAGGGGATAAAGTCAGACCCTAGATAGTACTGTAGATGATAAAAACTGTCTTCTTACAATTTTAAAACAAGCAAGCGGCCATGGCGAATCATCAAAATCTGAAAGCTGCTAATGCCTTAGGGGGTGTTTGGTTCGAGCTACTACTACTAAACGGCTTAAGCCCCGTTCGCTAGTCTGAAACTTGGCTGAAAAACACTGTTCCGGCTGGTTTGTTGTGAGAGAAAAATACTGTTTGGCTGGTTTGATGAACAGTACATTGAGAGGGGAAATCAGCCAGCCGGCTGGTCTTATAAGACCAGCGAACAGCCCCTTAGTCACTTTTAGTAACTCCAAAGCTACTAGAGATGACTAAAGTCCTTTTAGTAGCTTTTAATTATAGTGTTTGGTTAAAGAATTACTAAAGTGACTAAAAGCTACTAAATTTAGTAGCTACTAGGCGAACCAAAAGTACTAGTACAATACTCCGTACACCCAAATTAGGAGAAGCGGCCAGTGCATTTTTTTTTTTGGAGGGATATAAATCTGAAATCGGGCCTTGTTTAGATTGTAAATTTTTACAATCTGGACACTGTAGCACGTTTCGTTTGTATTTGACAAACTTTGTCCGATCATGGACTAGCTAGGCTCAAAAGATTCGTCTTGTGATTTACAACCAAACTGTGCAATTAGTTATTTTTTTACCTATATTTAATACTCTATGTATACGTCCAAAAATTGATGTAATAGAGGGAGAGTGAAAAATTTTGAAATTTGGAGGCCTCGGTGATCATGGGCGCGGGCAGTGGCAGCGGCAGCGGCGTGCACGCGGCTCCCCGCTTTCGGGCCATGCGGGATCCTTCCATCTCAGGATTCTCGTACGGTCCAAGGGACAAGGGGAAAGTGACAAAAGCCGATGAATCAGGCTGCGTTTAGTTCCGGAAATTTTTGGCTTTTGGCTACTGTAGCACTTTCGTTTGTATTTGGCAAAAATTGTCCAATTATGGACTATTTAGGCTTAAAAGATTCGTCTCGCCAATTACAGGCAAACTGTGTAATTAGTTATTCTTTTTACCTATATTTAATGCTCCATGCATGTACCACAAGATTTGATGTGACGGGGAATCTTAAAAATTTTTGTTTTTTAGGTGAGATCTAAACAGGGCCTCAGTCAGGAGCCAGCCGGGGCCACGCGCGCGATCCCATACGCCTCTCTCAGATCGTCCAGCACGGACCACGACAGCCACGCCAACAATAACGGCCGGCACGGCCTGGATGGATGCGTCCCGTTCCGCAGTTCCGCTTCCGGTCCCGGCTGGCGGCTGTGCCGTCGTGTGTGTGTCGTCGGCGCTGCGAGCAGCATACTCCGTACGCGAGAGGTGAATCGGCGGAGTACGTCGCTGGCCTGGCGAGGTTACGTTCAACGGTTCAAGTCTGATTGGTTTTACGAGACGTCTCTGCTGACTCAGGTGTGCCGTGTGCGTGTTCCTCGTTTGCGTGCCTGCTGTGCCGAGTGCCGACGCGCGTTTTGCTCAGGTGGCTCAGCATTTTTAGGGGTGGTTGATTCTTTAGTTACTCCTAAAATTTATATCACATCGAATATTTAGATACTAATAAGAAGCATTAAATATAGATTAATTACAAAACTAATTATATAGATGGAGGCTAATTTTTTAGATGAATTTTTTAAGTCTAATTAATATATCATTAGCATATGTTACTGTAGCACAACGTTGTCAAATCATAGACTAATTAGGCTTAAAAGATTCGTCTCGCAAATTAGTCGCAAGTTATGTAATTAATTTCGTAATTAGTCTATATTTAATACTCCATGCATGTACCTAAATATTCGATGTGACGGGAATTTTATGATTCCTACAGGAACCAAACAACCCCTTACACTGTAGTGCTCCGTGCTCGCCTGCTCGGCTCGGTTGGGCAAGTCCATGTGTACCTCGCCTGCTCGGCTCGGTTTATGGCTTAGACGTACATAGCCCTTGTTTAGTTTGCAAAAACTTTTCCCAAAAAAGTGCTACAGTACCTATCACATCGAATCTTGCGATACGTGCATGGAGCATTAAAAGTAGACGAAAAAAATACTAATTGCACAGCTTGGTTGGAAATTGCGAGACGAATGTTTTGAGCCTAATTAGTCCATGATTGAACACTAATTGCCAAATAAAAACGAAAGTGCTACAGTAGCCCAAATTCCCAAATTTCGTAAACTAAACAAGGGCATACTATGAAATCTACAAATCTAATTACATAAAAATATGAAGCCTGTTTCATGATTTTTATCACATGTATTGTATGGATCTAGTTTGTAAAAACCAAATAAAATTGGCTTCCTTGTTTTGATACATTTGTGATTTATTATTATGTATTTTATAAGTTTGAGTTGTTTTGAAAAGATCTGGTCGAAGCAATAGCAGACAGGCAAGAGTGTTGCTGCTACTGTGCTAGGCAATTATGTCGGAAGGACGTAGACCTTCTTTGTTTGGTGTTTGTCAGAATGGAACAAGGAGGTAAAGCAGCTAATCCGGGCTATGGAAAACACTAAAATACATAAATACCATTTTTCTTGTTTTCTTTTGTCTTTTTTGTTTCACCCACTCGAGTCTAGACGGCCGGATGGGCAGGCAATTTATGTAGTACATAATAATTGATTGCACAACGAGTCTGAGTCGCATTCGTATTCTTGTACCGTATCTGTTTGGAGTTCGGAGGCGCGCGCACGATGGTAGCCTGGACGAAAGCCGTCGGTATTTTTTAGGTAGTATAACAGATTATGTATGGATTACCACCATATCACAATATGTTGTAAACGGGGAATTACCACATGACCGATAGCAAATGTCTTTCGGATGCTAGCCACCCACCCCATCCTCCTACTGTCCTGCATGACGCCCTTTTGTTTTTTTGGCCTCTGAGCCCCGTTTGGCACAACCACAGAAAAATATACGGCCTGTTCACTTGCTCGTAAACGATCGTAAATTTTCAGCCGGGAACAGTATTTTTCTCTCACACCAAACCAGCCAGCAGTAAATAATCCACGATCGTTTACGGCCTCCCGAACATGCTGATATATGCTATAAAAGTTGTGTTTAACTGTTTTGGGGGGCCATTACTTGATTAAAATCGTGCCGGTCCTCTTGCCATGCTATATGTACCCATGTAAACTGGACTAGTAGAACAGACTACAGAATGAAGGGTTATGGTCATTCCTTGAAATTGGTGGATTACCATTTCAAAAGAGGCTTCAAATCTGTTTCTAAAATTAAAACTTAAGATGACCGGTTTTCATCATATATGTTGTAAACCGGTTAGTTAGCGTACTAACTAATCCAAATTATAAGCTGCAGTCCTGCAGTAATCTAATCAACGAAAGACCTGTTTTTGCGGCACAAAAATGGTTATAACATATATGCTCTGGGACTCGAATTCAATTAATCCAGCAGTCCGGTCCGTTCAATTCACACACGCCCGGACGCCTGACGCCGTCGCTAGCTAGCTACAGCAGGTATTGCTGACGGCGGTTGCTGTTTTGCTTCCCCTGTTTCGTTCCCTCCGGACTCCGGTTCCGAAACGGAAAAGGACGTCCACCCTATGTTCGAACACAGCCACAGACACAGAGAGAAGGAATTAAAACCACAGGCGTCGCACAAAACGGGGAGAGAGGGGAGACGAGAGACAGGTCCGCTTTCGTTGAAACCTTTGAAGCGGTCCAGTCGACGTCCGTCCACCGATCCCAGAGACGTTGCGTGCCGCTCTTCCTCTTCCGGACGCGGTAGTGTCCTAATTTTTTATAATTTAGTTCTTTTTTAACAAAATTTAAGTTTAGTCCTCTGAGAGACATAAGCTTATCTTTGACTCTTGGGGTCGGCGCCATAACTCATGGCTTCGAGGTGTTTGGCCGTGCACAGCATGGCATCCTAGGTGACGTTGATGTGGTCGGTACCTCGGCGCCAGAATACATGGCTCCGAGCTCGGCGCCACAGATCTTGACGCGCTGATCTCGAAGCCACGCACTCTGGCGCCGAGATACAAAACCGCGTGTGGCCGCCGCAGCTCTCTCTCGCGCTCTATCTCTCCCTCTCTCACGCTCTCTGTCTCTCCCTCTCACTTCCACAACCAGCCAGCCCCGCCGTCGTCCGCGCCTCCTCTGTCGGCTGCCGCCCGCTCCACCGCAACAGGCCACCGTCCGCCGTCCCCCGCGCGCCGGTCGCCTCCCCGTCCCTCTCCTCCTCCTCCGCCGCCGCCGTCGACGGTGCCCGCCACGCAGCGGCGGGCTGCATCCGCCTTCGACGCCCCGTCCCCTCCTCCCCCTCCGGCGCAGCGGCACTGGCACCAGAGGCACCGGCCACCACCCCCGCCCCCACCCCCGCCCCCGCCGCCCAGGTGCCCGCTGTGATATGAGAGGCTATTTGATATGAGAGTTGTGCTGCAGCTTTGATTGTTACCGTGCCTTACCTAATCTAGATTGTTAGTTCTATTCTACTGCTGATGTGCTATTATAGTTATTTAGTGATTTAGTGATGTAATTTAGTTAGCTAATTTAGGTAGATATTTATTTAGCTAATTTAGATAGATAGTTAGGTAATTTAGTTATATAGGTAGTACTTGTAGTAGATGTAGTTAGATAGATATGTGGTTTAGATTAGATACTTATTTATTTAGGTAGTAAGTCGGAAACTTTTATATGTATATAATTTAATTATACCTATATTAGTTAAACATGTAATAACTTCGGTGTTGTGCATACCAACTAGATGGACAACGTAGTCACCCTGTATCATGGAGGAAGTGTGAAGGAAGATGAGTTTGGGAATGTCAGTTTTTATAGAATGCAAATGGTGCTAGTGATATTCGATGATCGGCCATTGTTTTCTGAGTTATTTGGTAGGGCTCGTGATGAGCTTAAATGCAATTCAAATGACGATGCCATCTTAGTTGAGGGGGGTACTTTACCATGGCATGTCAGGGATAATTTTGAGGCCGTTGGTCTCAATTGCATCAGAGGCTCAATGAGACAAATATGTCAAAATTGTCATGAAGAATGAGTTTCAATGTTTAGATTTGGTTGTGCGGAAGTTGTCCAATGATCCCACCCCTCATGTGTATTCACCCCCTCATGGGTTGTCGCCAGCACCAGAGAATCCGGCACCCTCTGAGCATCTGTTACCCAACCGTGAGGTGGATGTGGAAGATGTGGTTGTGGTGCCCAATGCTCAATCCGCCCTGAATGAGGTTGGTGTATGTCCTGGTATCCATGCAGAATGTGGGACTGATGATGTTGTTGGTGCCTCTTAGGAGATCTATTTGACCCAGAATCATCCTAGTAAGTGATTTAGTAACACTTTGGCTTTCCTTATTCTTTGTTCATTTCATTCCTTTGTCTCAATGCTATCCATATTTGTGCTTTAAATGCAGGAGACAATCCTGATAATGATGGTTGTGCTCCTGTTCCTCCATCAACCAACGTGGACCCACTACTAGGACAATAATGGGAGGATACTGTGGAGAAGGTGCAACACAATTTGCTATGTGGCCACACTACTAGGACAAACCAATCTTTTTAACAGACAACATCCATGTGTTTGTTTTTTGGTTTAATCACCTAAGGCATGTTAGGGTTAGTCGAAGGAACTATGTATCCTTGTTTGGCACATGTTCTCATATGCCATTTCATATGCTTGTTGTTTGCTTCAATTACCTAAGGCATGTTAGGTTTAGTCCAGGACCTCTATACCCTAGTTTGGTACATGTTATCACATGTCATTTCATGTGTTGTGTGTGTTGAATTAGGTAATCCACTACTTTATTATGTTTTATTTGCAGTACTTGAGCTTGTTTCACTACCTATGCAATATTAAACTCAATATTATGACAACAAATAATGAAACCAACAACACTATGAAAGGTCCAATAATAGAGCACATTAATCAACATAACAACATTTAAAGTACATGATGACAAACTAAATAACGCAGAACATGCCCTAGGTACGTCCATACTTAAAGTACATTACATGACAACACAATGCAAAGCCTAAGATTAGATAACATTATTCATGAATAAACCATAGAACTATCAAGTCATGAAGACTACTGAGTGCAACGAGGCCACTTTCCCTTCCTCTGGGCATCGGGATTCTCCTCCATCGCTACCTTCGCTCGGAGCGCACGCTCGAGCTTCCTCTCCCTCTCCTCCCTGTATGAAGCAACACGCCTCCTTTTCTCCTCTTTCTTGTGCTCCTTTTCTAGAGCCTCCTCTCTGCGTCTCTTCTCCATCATCTCCTTGTCCTCTGCCTCCCACAGTAACAGTTCTGCATCCACTCTTTGTCTTCCGACTTGATCTCAATGTCGATCCACTGCTTAAAATCACAGAACGATGGAGGGGTCTGCAACAAATACAATTGTTACAAAATAAATAAATCATGCAAGACTTTATTTGACACAAAATAATTATTACACAACATCAATTTCTCACCATCTTATTAATGCAGCGCTGACGAAGTGTAGGCTCAAACGTAAAATTGGCACACATCCAATACCTCTGCCTATGAGTGTCCTCTTCATCGGACTTGGCTACCTTGCAAGGATCACCACACCAGCACATGGGCACTGAAACACCACTACGCAGAGGCAATGGGTCGAAGGCATTTTTTGTCATCCGGCCATAACTACAATTGAACCAAATTTGTTCTAAGAACCGAAAGCAATGAACATTAAACCCTAAACCTAGGGTTTTTCTATTTGTTGTACATAAATAAAAACATAATATAACACGATGATAAGAGATTACCTTGGCTTACTAGCTTTACCACGCCTTGGCATCCTACCGTTACATAATACAAAAAAATAAAAAATCACTTCAAACATTAGGTAATAACGTATCTAGGGTTGCAAAATAGACGTAATATATACCAAATCAATGCGTAAAAATAATAAGGGAAGAGAGGATACCTTGTTCGTGAAGATGTATGGATCAAATCCAAGTATCCAAGGTCAAATTCATCGATTCAAGAGATTGGACGGGTTAGGGAGAGGAAGAACCCGAGAGGAAGGAGGAAGAAATGAAAGCAACCTCGGCAAGGGAAACTTGGACGTGGGTTTTGAATCATGCCCGGCGCTAGAAAACATGGCTCCGAGGTCGGCGTCATAGATCTTGGCGCCGAGGCGCCGACCTCGGAGCCATGTTTTCTAGCGCCGAGGTACCGACCACGTCAACGCTACCTAGAATGCCCTGTTGTGCACGGCTAGGCACCTCAGAGACAAGATCTGTGGCGTCAAGACGTATTACCTTGGAGCCATGAGTCCTGACGTCGACCCCCATAGTTCAAAGATGAGTTTATGTCTCCCAAATGATCAAATGTATTTTTTCTTTAAAAAAAAGACCAAATAGACGGTAGTGTCGTGCCGTGCGCAGTGCGCTGCCCCTCCAAACAATCCATTCCCCAGCCCCAGTGGCCCGGCCCAGCGCTGGCCGGAGAGACAGGCAGGCAGGCAGGTTTTATTCGTGCATTCAATTCACAGTCGCTCGTCCCCGTCGGCGACGACGGCGACCGTGGCACCATCAGATGCGGACGACGACGAGCCCAAGGCCGCACGCAAGCAACCTGCCGGCCGGCCGACCTGGTTGGCCACGCTCTCCGTCCGCGCCGTGCGCATGCAAGCGCGAGAATTTTTCGCGTGTGGCCACGGCCGCTTGCCCTGCGCTGCAAGTAACCGTAGCTTTCGCTCGCAGCCAGCCTGGCCTACCGATGTTTTGCCCCGCCCGGACCCGGATGCATGGCATGGTGCGTCTGCAGGTTAATTTAGTACGGCACCCCTCCCGTAGCTAGGTGGCGTTTGCATCCTTTCACTAAAATAGAGGTGAAAAATAGAGGTGTGTCGGAAGAATGTTGCATAAGGTGTTTGGATACTAATAAAAAATAAATTACATAATCCTTCGGTACTCTACGAGATGAATGTTTTAAGCCTAAGTAATTCATCATTAGCACATATTTACTGTACCACAACATTATCACATCATAGACTAATTAGAATTAAAAGATTCGTCTTATAAATTAGTTGTAAACTATGCAATTAGTTTTATAATTAGTCTATATTTAATATTGTCCAAACATTCGACAGCGGCATAATTTACTGCTTTTTCTGCCGGCTCTGCCTGGCTATCGTAGCTTAGCCCTTCTCTATTTGGAATGTGTGATTCACGAGGGTTTTGCCACTTGCGCACCGGGGGTGTGGTCCGTCCTTTGGATTATTGTTGGCTACATGGAGTACTCCTACATGAAGCCAGCCCGATGCGGTTCACGAAGCTGACGACGACTCTAGTGCAGAGACCACTGAAGCGTAGGAGCTCGGCCAAACTAAAGACAAAGCACGGCCGTACAAGCTAAGGCGTGCATACATACGTACTCCGTACATACACATCTCCTCTCGACCGATATGTACATGTAACATGCATGGTTCCCATCATTTGG